>NW_028175059.1:0-41520 GCF_965226575.1 Pagrus pagrus
GGATTTTAGTGAAATTTCTATTTTTCATGAATATTTTTTTCAAAAAATCACCATTTTTGGCGAATACACCGCCCGATTTTTTCAATAGCTCCCAGGTCATTTGAGCCATCGACTCCATACAATGCCGACATGTCTTGTTATACTGGTAGAATGAGACACAGCAGTTTTTATTGGATTTTAGTGAAATTTCTATTTTTCATGAATATTTTTCTCAAAAAATCACCATTTTTGGCGAATACACCGCCCGATTTTTTCAATAGCTCCCAGGTCATTTGAGCCATCGACTCCAAATCAATGCCGACATGTCTTGTTATACTGGTAGAATGAGACACAGCAGTTTTTATTGGATTTTAGTGAAATTTCTATTTTTCATGAATATTTGAATGAAAAATCACCATTTTTGGCGAATACACCGCCCGATTTTTTCAATAGCTCCCAGGTCATTTGAGCCATCGACTCCAAATCAATGCCGACATGTCTTGTTATACTGGTAGAATGAGACACAGCAGTTTTTATTGGATTTTAGTGAAATTTCTATTTTTCATGAATATTTTTTTCAAAAAATCACCATTTTTGGCGAATACACCGCCCGATTTTTTCAATAGCTCCCAGGTCATTTGAGCCATCGACTCCAAATCAATGCCGACATGTCTTGTTATACTGGTAGAATGAGACACAGCAGTTTTTATTGGATTTTAGTGAAATTTCTATTTTTCATGAATATTTGAATGAAAAATCACCATTTTTGGCGAATACACCGCCCGATTTTTTCAATAGCTCCCAGGTCATTTGAGCCATCGACTCCAAATCAATGCCGACATGTCTTGTTATACTGGTAGAATAAGACACAGCAGTTTTTATTGGATTTTAGTGAAATTTCTATTTTTCATGAATATTTTTTTCAAAAAATCACCATTTTTGGCGAATACACCGCCCGATTTTTTCAATAGCTCCCAGGTCATTTGAGCCATCGACTCCAAATCAATGCCGACATGTCTTGGTATACTGGTAGAATGAGACACAGCAGTTTTTATTGGATTTTAGTGAAATTTCTATTTTTCATGAATATTTGAATGAAAAATCACCATTTTTGGCGAATACACCGCCCGATTTTTTCAATAGCTCCCAGGTCATTTGAGCCATCGACTCCAAATCAATGCCGACATGTCTTGTTATACTGGTAGAATGAGACACAGCAGTTTTTATTGGATTTTAGTGAAATTTCTATTTTTCATGAATATTTGAATGAAAAATCACCATTTTTGGCGAATACACCGCCCGATTTTTTCAATAGCTCCCAGGTCATTTGAGCCATCGACTCCAAATCAATGCCGACATGTCTTGTTATACTGGTAGAATGAGACACAGCAGTTTTTATTGGATTTTAGTGAAATTTCTATTTTTCATGAATATTTTTTTCAAAAAATCACCATTTTTGGCAAATACACCGCCCGATTTTTTCAATAGCTCCCAGGTTATTTGAGCCATCGACTCCAAATCAATGCCGACATGTCTTGTTATACTGGTAGAATGAGACACAGCAGTTTTTATTGGATTTTAGTGAAATTTCTATTTTTCATGAATATTTTTTTCAAAAAATCACCATTTTTGGCGAATACACCGCCCGATTTTTTCAATAGCTCCCAGGTCATTTGAGCCATCGACTCCAAATCAATGCCGACATGTCTTGTTATACTGGTAGAATGAGACACAGCAGTTTTTATTGGATTTTAGTGAAATTTCTATTTTTCATGAATATTTGAATGAAAAATCACCATTTTTGGCGAATACACCGCCCGATTTTTTCAATAGCTCCCAGGTCATTTGAGCCATCGACTCCAAATCAATGCCGACATGTCTTGTTATACTGGTAGAATGAGACACAGCAGTTTTTATTGGATTTTAGTGAAATTTCTATTTTTCATGAATATTTTTTTCAAAAATCACCATTTTTGGCGAATACACCGCCCGATTTTTTCAATAGCTCCCAGGTCATTTGAGCCATCGACTCCAAATCAATGCCGACATGTCTTGTTATACTGGTAGAATGAGACACAGCAGTTTTTATTGGATTTTAGTGAAATTTCTATTTTTCATGAATATTTTTTTCAAAAAATCACCATTTTTGGCAAATACACCGCCCGATTTTTTCAATAGCTCCCAGGTCATTTGAGCCATCGACTCCAAATCAATGCCGACATGTCTTGTTATACTGGTAGAATGAGACACAGCAGTTTTTATTGGATTTTAGTGAAATTTCTATTTTTCATGAATATTTTTTTCAAAAAATCACCATTTTTGGCGAATACACCGCCCGATTTTTTCAATAGCTCCCAGGTCATTTGAGCCATCGACTCCAAATCAATGCCGACATGTCTTGTTATACTGGTAGAATGAGACACAGCAGTTTTTATTGGATTTTAGTGAAATTTCTATTTTTCATGAATATTTGAATGAAAAATCACCATTTTTGGCGAATACACCGCCCGATTTTTTCAATAGCTCCCAGGTCATTTGAGCCATCGACTCCAAATCAATGCCGACATGTCTTGTTATACTGGTAGAATGAGACACAGCAGTTTTTATTGGATTTTAGTGAAATTTCTATTTTTCATGAATATTTTTTTCAAAAAATCACCATTTTTGGCGAATACACCGCCCGATTTTTTCAATAGCTCCCAGGTCATTTGAGCCATCGACTCCAAATCAATGCCGACATGTCTTGTTATACTGGTAGAATGAGACACAGCAGTTTTTATTGGATTTTAGTGAAATTTCTATTTTTCATGAATATTTTTTTCAAAAAATCACCATTTTTGGCGAATACACCGCCCGATTTTTTCAATAGCTCCCAGGTCATTTGAGCCATCGACTCCAAATCAATGCCGACATGTCTTGTTATACTGGTAGAATGAGACACAGCAGTTTTTATTGGATTTTAGTGAAATTTCTATTTTTCATGAATATTTTTTTCAAAAAATCACCATTTTTGGCAAATACACCGCCCGATTTTTTCAATAGCTCCCAGGTCATTTGAGCCATCGACTCCAAATCAATGCCGACATGTCTTGTTATACTGGTAGAATGAGACACAGCAGTTTTTATTGGATTTTAGTGAAATTTCTATTTTTCATGAATATTTTTTTCAAAAAATCACCATTTTTGGCGAATACACCGCCCGATTTTTTCAATAGCTCCCAGGTCATTTGAGCCATCGACTCCATACAATGCCGACATGTCTTGTTATACTGGTAGAATGAGACACAGCAGTTTTTATTGGATTTTAGTGAAATTTCTATTTTTCATGAATATTTTTCTCAAAAAATCACCATTTTTGGCGAATACACCGCCCGATTTTTTCAATAGCTCCCAGGTCATTTGAGCCATCGACTCCAAATCAATGCCGACATGTCTTGTTATACTGGTAGAATGAGACACAGCAGTTTTTATTGGATTTTAGTGAAATTTCTATTTTTCATGAATATTTGAATGAAAAATCACCATTTTTGGCGAATACACCGCCCGATTTTTTCAATAGCTCCCAGGTCATTTGAGCCATCGACTCCAAATCAATGCCGACATGTCTTGTTATACTGGTAGAATGAGACACAGCAGTTTTTATTGGATTTTAGTGAAATTTCTATTTTTCATGAATATTTTTTTCAAAAAATCACCATTTTTGGCGAATACACCGCCCGATTTTTTCAATAGCTCCCAGGTCATTTGAGCCATCGACTCCAAATCAATGCCGACATGTCTTGTTATACTGGTAGAATGAGACACAGCAGTTTTTATTGGATTTTAGTGAAATTTCTATTTTTCATGAATATTTGAATGAAAAATCACCATTTTTGGCGAATACACCGCCCGATTTTTTCAATAGCTCCCAGGTCATTTGAGCCATCGACTCCAAATCAATGCCGACATGTCTTGTTATACTGGTAGAATAAGACACAGCAGTTTTTATTGGATTTTAGTGAAATTTCTATTTTTCATGAATATTTTTTTCAAAAAATCACCATTTTTGGCGAATACACCGCCCGATTTTTTCAATAGCTCCCAGGTCATTTGAGCCATCGACTCCAAATCAATGCCGACATGTCTTGGTATACTGGTAGAATGAGACACAGCAGTTTTTATTGGATTTTAGTGAAATTTCTATTTTTCATGAATATTTGAATGAAAAATCACCATTTTTGGCGAATACACCGCCCGATTTTTTCAATAGCTCCCAGGTCATTTGAGCCATCGACTCCAAATCAATGCCGACATGTCTTGTTATACTGGTAGAATGAGACACAGCAGTTTTTATTGGATTTTAGTGAAATTTCTATTTTTCATGAATATTTGAATGAAAAATCACCATTTTTGGCGAATACACCGCCCGATTTTTTCAATAGCTCCCAGGTCATTTGAGCCATCGACTCCAAATCAATGCCGACATGTCTTGTTATACTGGTAGAATGAGACACAGCAGTTTTTATTGGATTTTAGTGAAATTTCTATTTTTCATGAATATTTTTTTCAAAAAATCACCATTTTTGGCAAATACACCGCCCGATTTTTTCAATAGCTCCCAGGTTATTTGAGCCATCGACTCCAAATCAATGCCGACATGTCTTGTTATACTGGTAGAATGAGACACAGCAGTTTTTATTGGATTTTAGTGAAATTTCTATTTTTCATGAATATTTTTTTCAAAAAATCACCATTTTTGGCGAATACACCGCCCGATTTTTTCAATAGCTCCCAGGTCATTTGAGCCATCGACTCCAAATCAATGCCGACATGTCTTGTTATACTGGTAGAATGAGACACAGCAGTTTTTATTGGATTTTAGTGAAATTTCTATTTTTCATGAATATTTGAATGAAAAATCACCATTTTTGGCGAATACACCGCCCGATTTTTTCAATAGCTCCCAGGTCATTTGAGCCATCGACTCCAAATCAATGCCGACATGTCTTGTTATACTGGTAGAATGAGACACAGCAGTTTTTATTGGATTTTAGTGAAATTTCTATTTTTCATGAATATTTTTTTCAAAAAATCACCATTTTTGGCGAATACACCGCCCGATTTTTTCAATAGCTCCCAGGTCATTTGAGCCATCGACTCCAAATCAATGCCGACATGTCTTGTTATACTGGTAGAATGAGACACAGCAGTTTTTATTGGATTTTAGTGAAATTTCTATTTTTCATGAATATTTTTTTCAAAAAATCACCATTTTTGGCAAATACACCGCCCGATTTTTTCAATAGCTCCCAGGTCATTTGAGCCATCGACTCCAAATCAATGCCGACATGTCTTGTTATACTGGTAGAATGAGACACAGCAGTTTTTATTGGATTTTAGTGAAATTTCTATTTTTCATGAATATTTTTTTCAAAAAATCACCATTTTTGGCGAATACACCGCCCGATTTTTTCAATAGCTCCCAGGTCATTTGAGCCATCGACTCCAAATCAATGCCGACATGTCTTGTTATACTGGTAGAATGAGACACAGCAGTTTTTATTGGATTTTAGTGAAATTTCTATTTTTCATGAATATTTGAATGAAAAATCACCATTTTTGGCGAATACACCGCCCGATTTTTTCAATAGCTCCCAGGTCATTTGAGCCATCGACTCCAAATCAATGCCGACATGTCTTGTTATACTGGTAGAATGAGACACAGCAGTTTTTATTGGATTTTAGTGAAATTTCTATTTTTCATGAATATTTTTTTCAAAAAATCACCATTTTTGGCGAATACACCGCCCGATTTTTTCAATAGCTCCCAGGTCATTTGAGCCATCGACTCCATACAATGCCGACATGTCTTGTTATACTGGTAGAATGAGACACAGCAGTTTTTATTGGATTTTAGTGAAATTTCTATTTTTCATGAATATTTTTCTCAAAAAATCACCATTTTTGGCGAATACACCGCCCGATTTTTTCAATAGCTCCCAGGTCATTTGAGCCATCGACTCCAAATCAATGCCGACATGTCTTGTTATACTGGTAGAATGAGAAACAGCAGTTTTTATTGGATTTTAGTGAAATTTCTATTTTTCATGAATATTTGAATGAAAAATCACCATTTTTGGCGAATACACCGCCCGATTTTTTCAATAGCTCCCAGGTCATTTGAGCCATCGACTCCAAATCAATGCCGACATGTCTTGTTATACTGGTAGAATGAGACACAGCAGTTTTTATTGGATTTTAGTGAAATTTCTATTTTTCATGAATATTTTTTTCAAAAAATCACCATTTTTGGCGAATACACCGCCCGATTTTTTCAATAGCTCCCAGGTCATTTGAGCCATCGACTCCAAATCAATGCCGACATGTCTTGTTATACTGGTAGAATGAGACACAGCAGTTTTTATTGGATTTTAGTGAAATTTCTATTTTTCATGAATATTTGAATGAAAAATCACCATTTTTGGCGAATACACCGCCCGATTTTTTCAATAGCTCCCAGGTCATTTGAGCCATCGACTCCAAATCAATGCCGACATGTCTTGTTATACTGGTAGAATAAGACACAGCAGTTTTTATTGGATTTTAGTGAAATTTCTATTTTTCATGAATATTTTTTTCAAAAAATCACCATTTTTGGCGAATACACCGCCCGATTTTTTCAATAGCTCCCAGGTCATTTGAGCCATCGACTCCATACAATGCCGACATGTCTTGTTATACTGGTAGAATGAGACACAGCAGTTTTTATTGGATTTTAGTGAAATTTCTATTTTTCATGAATATTTGAATGAAAAATCACCATTTTTGGCGAATACACCGCCCGATTTTTCCAATAGCTCCCAGGTCATTTGAGCCATCCACTCCAAATCAATGCCGACATGTCTTGTTATACTGGTAGAATGAGACACAGCAGTTTTTATTGGATTTTAGTGAAATTTCTATTTTTCATGAATATTTGAATGAAAAATCACCATTTTTGGCGAATACACCGCCCGATTTTTTCAATAGCTCCCAGGTCATTTGAGCCATCGACTCCAAATCAATGCCGACATGTCTTGTTATACTGGTAGAATGAGACACAGCAGTTTTTATTGGATTTTAGTGAAATTTCTATTTTTCATGAATATTTTTTTCAAAAAATCACCATTTTTGGCAAATACACCGCCCGATTTTTTCAATAGCTCCCAGGTCATTTGAGCCATCGACTCCAAATCAATGCCGACATGTCTTGTTATACTGGTAGAATGAGACACAGCAGTTTTTATTGGATTTTAGTGAAATTTCTATTTTTCATGAATATTTTTTTCAAAAAATCACCATTTTTGGCAAATACACCGCCCGATTTTTTCAATAGCTCCCAGGTCATTTGAGCCATCGACTCCAAATCAATGCCGACATGTCTTGTTATACTGGTAGAATGAGACACAGCAGTTTTTATTGGATTTTAGTGAAATTTCTATTTTTCATGAATATTTTTTTCAAAAAATCACCATTTTTGGCGAATACACCGCCCGATTTTTTCAATAGCTCCCAGGTCATTTGAGCCATCGACTCCAAATCAATGCCGACATGTCTTGTTATACTGGTAGAATGAGACACAGCAGTTTTTATTGGATTTTAGTGAAATTTCTATTTTTCATGAATATTTGAATGAAAAATCACCATTTTTGGCGAATACACCGCCTGATTTTTTCAATAGCTCCCAGGTCATTTGAGCCATCGACTCCAAATCAATGCCGACATGTCTTGTTATACTGGTAGAATGAGACACAGCAGTTTTTATTGGATTTTAGTGAAATTTCTATTTTTCATGAATATTTTTTTCAAAAAATCACCATTTTTGGCGAATACACCGCCCGATTTTTTCAATAGCTCCCAGGTCATTTGAGCCATCGACTCCAAATCAATGCCGACATGTCTTGTTATACTGGTAGAATGAGACACAGCAGTTTTTATTGGATTTTAGTGAAATTTCTATTTTTCATGAATATTTTTTTCAAAAAATCACCATTTTTGGCAAATACACCGCCCGATTTTTTCAATAGCTCCCAGGTCATTTGAGCCATCGACTCCAAATCAATGCCGACATGTCTTGTTATACTGGTAGAATGAGACACAGCAGTTTTTATTGGATTTTAGTGAAATTTCTATTTTTCATGAATATTTTTTTCAAAAAATCACCATTTTTGGCGAATACACCGCCCGATTTTTTCAATAGCTCCCAGGTCATTTGAGCCATCGACTCCATACAATGCCGACATGTCTTGTTATACTGGTAGAATGAGACACAGCAGTTTTTATTGGATTTTAGTGAAATTTCTATTTTTCATGAATATTTTTCTCAAAAAATCACCATTTTTGGCGAATACACCGCCCGATTTTTTCAATAGCTCCCAGGTCATTTGAGCCATCGACTCCAAATCAATGCCGACATGTCTTGTTATACTGGTAGAATGAGACACAGCAGTTTTTATTGGATTTTAGTGAAATTTCTATTTTTCATGAATATTTGAATGAAAAATCACCATTTTTGGCGAATACACCGCCCGATTTTTTCAATAGCTCCCAGGTCATTTGAGCCATCGACTCCAAATCAATGCCGACATGTCTTGTTATACTGGTAGAATGAGACACAGCAGTTTTTATTGGATTTTAGTGAAATTTCTATTTTTCATGAATATTTTTTTCAAAAAATCACCATTTTTGGCGAATAGACCGCCCGATTTTTTCAATAGCTCCCAGGTCATTTGAGCCATCGACTCCAAATCAATGCCGACATGTCTTGTTATACTGGTAGAATGAGACACAGCAGTTTTTATTGGATTTTAGTGAAATTTCTATTTTTCATGAATATTTGAATGAAAAATCACCATTTTTGGCGAATACACCGCCCGATTTTTTGAATAGCTCCCAGGTCATTTGAGCCATCGACTCCAAATCAATGCCGACATGTCTTGTTATACTGGTAGAATGAGACACAGCAGTTTTTATTGGATTTTAGTGAAATTTCTATTTTTCATGAATATTTTTTTCAAAAAATCACCATTTTTGGCGAATACACCGCCCGATTTTTTCAATAGCTCCCAGGTCATTTGAGCCATCGACTCCAAATCAATGCCGACATGTCTTGTTATACTGGTAGAATGAGACACAGCAGTTTTTATTGGATTTTAGTGAAATTTCTATTTTTCATGAATATTTATTTCAAAAAATCACTATTTTTGGCGAATACACCGCCCGATTTTTTCAATAGCTCCCAGGTCATTTGAGCCATCGACTCCAAATCAATGCCGACATGTCTTGTTATACTGGTAGAATGAGACACAGCAGTTTTTATTGGATTTTAGTGAAATTTCTATTTTTCATGAATATTTTTTTCAAAAAATCACCATTTTTGGCGAATACACCGCCCGATTTTTTCAATAGCTCCCAGGTCATTTGAGCCATCGACTCCAAATTAATGCCGACATGTCTTGTTATACTGGTAGAATGAGACACAGCAGTTTTTATTGGATTTTAGTGAAATTTCTATTTTTCATGAATATTTGAATGAAAAATCACCATTTTTGGCGAATACACCGCCCGATTTTTTCAATAGCTCCCAGGTCATTTGAGCCATCGACTCCAAATCAATGCCGACATGTCTTGTTATACTGGTAGAATGAGACACAGCAGTTTTTATTGGATTTTAGTGAAATTTATATTTTTCATGAATATTTTTTTCAAAAAATCACCATTTTTGGCAAATACACCGCCCGATTTTTTCAATAGCTCCCAGGTCATTTGAGCCATCGACTCCAAATCAATGCCGACATGTCTTGTTATACTGGTAGAATGAGACACAGCAGTTTTTATTGGATTTTAGTGAAATTTCTATTTTTCATGAATATTTGAATGAAAAATCACCATTTTTGGCGAATACACCGCCCGATTTTTTCAATAGCTCCCAGGTCATTTGAGCCATCGACTCCAAATCAATGCCGACATGTCTTGTTATACTGGTAGAATGAGACACAGCAGTTTTTATTGGATTTTAGTGAAATTTCTATTTTTCATGAATATTTGAATGAAAAATCACCATTTTTGGCGAATACACCGCCCGATTTTTTCAATAGCTCCCAGGTCATTTGAGCCATCGACTCCAAATCAATGCCGACATGTCTTGTTATACTGGTAGAATGAGACACAGCAGTTTTTATTGGATTTTAGTGAAATTTCTATTTTTCATGAATATTTGAATGAAAAATCACCATTTTTGGCGAATACACCGCCTGTTTTTTTCAATAGCTCTCAGGTCATTTGAGCCATCGACTCCAAATCAATGCCGACATGTCTTGTTATACTGGTAGAATGAGACACAGCAGTTTTTATTGGATTTTAGTGAAATTTCTATTTTTCATGAATATTTTTTTCAAAAAATCACCATTTTTGGCGAATACACCGCCCGATTTTTTCAATAGCTCCCAGGTCATTTGAGCCATCGACTCCAAATCAATGCCGACATGTCTTGTTATACTGGTAGAATGAGACACAGCAGTTTTTATTGGATTTTAGTGAAATTTCTATTTTTCATGAATATTTGAATGAAAAATCACCATTTTTGGCGAATAGACCGCCCGATTTTTTCAATAGCTCCCAGGTCATTTGAGCCATCGACTCCAAATCAATGCCGACATGTCTTGTTATACTGGTAGAATGAGACACAGCAGTTTTTATTGGATTTTAGTGAAATTTCTATTTTTCATGAATATTTGAATGAAAAATCACCATTTTTGGCGAATACACCGCCCGATTTTTTGAATAGCTCCCAGGTCATTTGAGCCATCGACTCCAAATCAATGCCGACATGTCTTGTTATACTGGTAGAATGAGACACAGCAGTTTTTATTGGATTTTAGTGAAATTTCTATT
This sequence comes from Pagrus pagrus, assembly GCF_965226575.1. NCBI lineage: Eukaryota > Metazoa > Chordata > Actinopteri > Spariformes > Sparidae > Pagrus > Pagrus pagrus. Next base: position 10,891 of record NW_028175059.1, read on the forward strand.
TTTCATGAATATTTTTTTCAAAAAATCACCATTTTTGGCAAATACACCGCCCGATTTTTTCAATAGCTCCCAGGTCATTTGAGCCATCGACTCCAAATCAATGCCGACATGTCTTGTTATACTGGTAGAATGAGACACAGCAGTTTGTATTGGATTTTAGTGAAATTTCTATTTTTCATGAATATTTGAATGAAAAATCACCATTTTTGGCGAATACACCGCCCGATTTTTTCAATAGCTCCCAGGTCATTTGAGCCATCGACTCCAAATCAATGCCGACATGTCTTGTTATACTGGTAGAATGAGACACAGCAGTTTTTATTGGATTTTAGTGAAATTTCTATTTTTCATGAATATTTGAATGAAAAATCACCATTTTTGGCGAATACACCGCCCGATTTTTTCAATAGCTCCCAGGTCATTTGAGCCATCGACTCCAAATCAATGCCGACATGTCTTGTTATACTGGTAGAATGAGACACAGCAGTTTTTATTGGATTTTAGTGAAATTTCTATTTTTCATGAATATTTGAATGAAAAATCACCATTTTTGGCGAATACACCGCCCGATTTTTTCAATAGCTCCCAGGTCATTTGAGCCATCGACTCCAAATCAATGCCGACATGTCTTGTTATACTGGTAGAATGAGACACAGCAGTTTTTATTGGATTTTAGTGAAATTTCTATTTTTCATGAATATTTTTTTCAAAAAATCACCATTTTTGGCAAATACACCGCCCGATTTTTTCAATAGCTCCCAGGTCATTTGAGCCATCGACTCCAAATCAATGCCGACATGTCTTGTTATACTGGTAGAATGAGACACAGCAGTTTTTATTGGATTTTAGTGAAATTTCTATTTTTCATGAATATTTTTTTCAAAAAATCACCATTTTTGGCGAATACACCGCCCGATTTTTTCAATAGCTCCCAGGTCATTTGAGCCATCGACTCCAAATCAATGCCGACATGTCTTGTTATACTGGTAGAATGAGACACAGCAGTTTTTATTGGATTTTAGTGAAATTTCTATTTTTCATGAATATTTGAATGAAAAATCACCATTTTTGGCGAATACACCGCCCGATTTTTTCAATAGCTCCCAGGTCATTTGAGCCGTCGACTCCAAATCAATGCCGACATGTCTTGTTATACTGGTAGAATGAGACACAGCAGTTTTTATTGGATTTTAGTGAAATTTCTATTTTTCATGAATATTTGAATGAAAAATCACCATTTTTGGCGAATACACCGCCCGATTTTTTCAATAGCTCCCAGGTCATTTGAGCCATCGACTCCAAATCAATGCCGACATGTCTTGTTATACTGGTAGAATGAGACACAGCAGTTTTTATTGGATTTTAGTGAAATTTCTATTTTTCATGAATATTTTTTTCAAAAAATCACCATTTTTGGCGAATACACCGCCCGATTTTTTCAATAGCTCCCAGGTCATTTGAGCCATCGACTCCAAATCAATGCCGACATGTCTTGTTATACTGGTAGAATGAGACACAGCAGTTTTTATTGGATTTTAGTGAAATTTCTATTTTTCATGAATATTTGAATGAAAAATCACCATTTTTGGCGAATAGACCGCCCGATTTTTTCAATAGCTCCCAGGTCATTTGAGCCATCGACTCCAAATCAATGCCGACATGTCTTGTTATACTGGTAGAATGAGACACAGCAGTTTTTATTGGATTTTAGTGAAATTTCTATTTTTCATGAATATTTGAATGAAAAATCACCATTTTTGGCGAATACACCGCCCGATTTTTTGAATAGCTCCCAGGTCATTTGAGCCATCGACTCCAAATCAATGCCGACATGTCTTGTTATACTGGTAGAATGAGACACAGCAGTTTTTATTGGATTTTAGTGAAATTTCTATTTTTCATGAATATTTTTTTCAAAAAATCACCATTTTTGGCGAATACACCGCCTGATTTTTTCAATAGCTCCCAGGTCATTTGAGCCATCGACTCCAAATCAATGCTGACATGTCTTGTTATACTGGTAGAATGAGACACAGCAGTTTTTATTGGATTTTAGTGAAATTTCTATTTTTCATGAATATTTTTTTCAAAAAATCACCATTTTTGGCGAATACACCGCCCGATTTTTTCAATAGCTCCCAGGTCATTTGAGCCATCGACTCCAAATCAATGCCGACATGTCTTGTTATACTGGTAGAATGAGACACAGCAGTTTTTATTGGATTTTAGTGAAATTTATATTTTTCATGAATATTTGAATGAAAAATCACCATTTTTGGCGAATACACCGCCCGATTTTTTCAATAGCTCCCAGGTCATTTGAGCCATCGACTCCAAATTAATGCCGACATGTCTTGTTATACTGGTAGAATGAGACACAGCAGTTTTTATTGGATTTTAGTGAAATTTCTATTTTTCATGAATATTTTTTTCAAAAAATCACCATTTTTGGCGAATACACCGCCTGATTTTTTCAATAGCTCCCAGGTCATTTGAGCCATCGACTCCAAATCAATGCTGACATGTCTTGTTATACTGGTAGAATGAGACACAGCAGTTTTTATTGGATTTTAGTGAAATTTCTATTTTTCATGAATATTTTTTTCAAAAAATCACCATTTTTGGCGAATACACCGCCCGATTTTTTCAATAGCTCCCAGGTCATTTGAGCCATCGACTCCAAATCAATGCCGACATGTCTTGTTATACTGGTAGAATGAGACACAGCAGTTTTTATTGGATTTTAGTGAAATTTCTATTTTTCATGAATATTTTTTTCAAAAAATCACCATTTTTGGCGAATACACCGCACGATTTTTTCAATAGCTCCCAGGTCATTTGAGCCATCGACTCCAAATCAATGCCGACATGTCTTGTTATACTGGTAGAATGAGACACAGCAGTTTTTATTGGATTTTAGTGAAATTTCTATTTTTCATGAATATTTGAATGAAAAATCACCATTTTTGGCGAATACACCGCCCGATTTTTTCAATAGCTCCCAGGTCATTTGAGCCATCGACTCCATACAATGCCGACATGTCTTGTTATACTGGTAGAATGAGACACAGCAGTTTTTATTGGATTTTAGTGAAATTTCTATTTTTCATGAATATTTGAATGAAAAATCACCATTTTTGGCAAATACACCGCCCGATTTTTTCAATAGCTCCCAGGTCATTTGAGCCATCGACTCCAAATCAATGCCGACATGTCTTGTTATACTGGTAGAATGAGACACAGCAGTTTTTATTGGATTTTAGTGAAATTTCTATTTTTCATGAATATTTTTTTCAAAAAATCACCATTTTTGGCGAATACACCGCCCGATTTTTTCAATAGCTCCCAGGTCATTTGAGCCATCGACTCTAAATCAATGCCGACATGTCTTGTTATACTGGTAGAATGAGACACAGCAGTTTTTATTGGATTTTAGTGAAATTTCTATTTTTCATGAATATTTGAATGAAAAATCACCATTTTTGGCGAATACACCGCCCGATTTTTTCAATAGCTCCCAGGTCATTTGAGCCATCGACTCCAAATCAATGCCGACATGTCTTGTTATACTGGTAGAATGAGACACAGCAGTTTTTATTGGATTTTAGTGAAATTTCTATTTTTCATGAATATTTGAATGAAAAATCACCATTTTTGGCAAATACACCGCCCAATTTTTTCAATAGCTCCCAGGTCATTTGAGCCATCGACTCCAAATCAATGCCGACATGTCTTGTTATACTGGTAGAATGAGACACAGCAGTTTTTATTGGATTTTAGTGAAATTTCTATTTTTCATGAATATTTGAATGAAAAATCACCATTTTTGGCGAATACACCGCCCGATTTTTTCAATAGCTCCCAGGTCATTTGAGCCATCGACTCCAAATCAATGCCGACATGTCTTGTTATACTGGTAGAATGAGACACAGCAGTTTTTATTGGATTTTAGTGAAATTTCTATTTTTCATGAATATTTGAATGAAAAATCACCATTTTTGGCGAATACACCGCCCGATTTTTTGAATAGCTCCCAGGTCATTTGAGCCATCGACTCCAAATCAATGCCGACATGTCTTGTTATACTGGTAGAATGAGACACAGCAGTTTTTATTGGATTTTAGTGAAATTTCTATTTTTCATGAATATTTTTTTCAAAAATCACCATTTTTGGCGAATACACCGCCCGATTTTTTCAATAGCTCCCAGGTCATTTGAGCCATCGACTCCAAATCAATGCCGACATGTCTTGTTATACTGGTAGAATGAGACACAGCAGTTTTTATTGGATTTTAGTGAAATTTCTATTTTTCATGAATATTTGAATGAAAAATCACCATTTTTGGCGAATACACCGCCCGATTTTTTCAATTGCTCCCAGGTCATTTGAGCCATCGACTCCAAATCAATGCCGACATGTCTTGTTACACTGGTAGAATGAGACACAGCAGTTTTTATTGGATTTTAGTGAAATTTCTATTTTTCATGAATATTTTTTTCAAAAAATCACCATTTTTGGCAAATACACCACCCGATTTTTTCAATAGCTCCCAGGTCATTTGAGCCATCGACTCCAAATCAATGCCGACATGTCTTGTTATACTGGTAGAATGAGACACAGCAGTTTTTATTGGATTTTAGTGAAATTTCTATTTTTCATGAATATTTTTTTCAAAAAATCACCATTTTTGGCAAATACACCGCCCGATTTTTTCAATTGCTCCCAGGTCATTTGAGCCATCGACTCCAAATCAATGCCGACATGTCTTGGTATACTGGTAGAATGAGACACAGCAGTTTTTATTGGATTTTAGTGAAATTTCTATTTTTCATGAATATTTGAATGAAAAATCACCATTTTTGGCGAATACACCGCCCGATTTTTTCAATAGCTCCCAGGTCATTTGAGCCATCGACTCCAAATCAATGCCGACATGTCTTGTTATACTGGTAGAATGAGACACAGCAGTTTTTATTGGATTTTAGTGAAATTTCTATTTTTCATGAATATTTTTTTCAAAAAATCACCATTTTTGGCAAATACACCGCCCGATTTTTTCAATAGCTCCCAGGTCATTTGAGCCATCGACTCCAAATCAATGCCGACATGTCTTGTTATACTGGTAGAATGAGACACAGCAGTTTTTATTGGATTTTAGTGAAATTTCTATTTTTCATGAATATTTTTTTCAAAAAATCACCATTTTTGGCGAATACACCGCCCGATTTTTTCAATAGCTCCCAGGTCATTTGAGCCATCGACTCCAAATCAATGCCGACATGTCTTGTTATACTGGTAGAATGAGACACAGCAGTTTTTATTGGATTTTAGTGAAATTTCTATTTTTCATGAATATTTGAATGAAAAATCACCATTTTTGGCGAATACACCGCCCGATTTTTTCAATAGCTCCCAGGTCATTTGAGCCATCGACTCCAAATCAATGCCGACATGTCTTGTTATACTGGTAGAATGAGACACAGCAGTTTTTATTGGATTTTAGTGAAATTTCTATTTTTCATGAATATTTGAATGAAAAATCACCATTTTTGGCGAATACACCGCCTGGTTTTTTCAATAGCTCCCAGGTCATTTGAGCCATCGACTCCAAATCAATGCCGACATGTCTTGTTATACTGGTAGAATGAGACACAGCAGTTTTTATTGGATTTTAGTGAAATTTCTATTTTTCATGAATATTTTTTTCAAAAAATCACCATTTTTGGCGAATACACCGCCCGATTTTTTCAATAGCTCCCAGGTCATTTGAGCCATCGACTCCAAATCAATGCCGACATGTCTTGTTATACTGGTAGAATGAGACACAGCAGTTTTTATTGGATTTTAGTGAAATTTCTATTTTTCATGAATATTTGAATGAAAAATCACCATTTTTGGCGAATAGACCGCCCGATTTTTTCAATAGCTCCCAGGTCATTTGAGCCATCGACTCCAAATCAATGCCGACATGTCTTGTTATACTGGTAGAATGAGACACAGCAGTTTTTATTGGATTTTAGTGAAATTTCTATTTTTCATGAATATTTGAATGAAAAATCACCATTTTTGGCGAATACACCGCCCGATTTTTTGAATAGCTCCCAGGTCATTTGAGCCATCGACTCCAAATCAATGCCGACATGTCTTGTTATACTGGTAGAATGAGACACAGCAGTTTTTATTGGATTTTAGTGAAATTTCTATTTTTCATGAATATTTTTTTCAAAAAATCACCATTTTTGGCGAATACACCGCCTGATTTTTTCAATAGCTCCCAGGTCATTTGAGCCATCGACTCCAAATCAATGCTGACATGTCTTGTTATACTGGTAGAATGAGACACAGCAGTTTTTATTGGATTTTAGTGAAATTTCTATTTTTCATGAATATTTTTTTCAAAAAATCACCATTTTTGGCGAATACACCGCCCGATTTTTTCAATAGCTCCCAGGTCATTTGAGCCATCGACTCCAAATCAATGCCGACATGTCTTGTTATACTGGTAGAATGAGACACAGCAGTTTTTATTGGATTTTAGTGAAATTTCTATTTTTCATGAATATTTGAATGAAAAATCACCATTTTTGGCGAATACACCGCCCGATTTTTTCAATAGCTCCCAGGTCATTTGAGCCATCGACTCCAAATTAATGCCGACATGTCTTGTTATACTGGTAGAATGAGACACAGCAGTTTTTATTGGATTTTAGTGAAATTTCTATTTTTCATGAATATTTTTTTCAAAAAATCACCATTTTTGGCGAATACACCGCCCGATTTTTTCAATAGCTCCCAGGTCATTTGAGCCATCGACTCCATACAATGCCGACATGTCTTGTTATACTGGTAGAATGAGACACAGCAGTTTTTATTGGATTTTAGTGAAATTTCTATTTTTCATGAATATTTGAAAGAAAAATCACCATTTTTGGCAAATACACCGCCCGATTTTTTCAATAGCTCCCAGGTCATTTGAGCCATCGACTCCAAATCAATGCCGACATGTCTTGTTATACTGGTAGAATGAGACACAGCAGTTTTTATTGGATTTTAGTGAAATTTCTATTTTTCATGAATATTTTTTTCAAAAAATCACCATTTTTGGCGAATACACCGCCCGATTTTTTCAATAGCTCCCAGGTCATTTGAGCCATCGACTCCAAATCAATGCCGACATGTCTTGTTATACTGGTAGAATGAGACACAGCAGTTTTTATTGGATTTTAGTGAAATTTCTATTTTTCATGAATATTTGAATGAAAAATCACCATTTTTGGCGAATACACCGCCCGATTTTTTGAATAGCTCCCAGGTCATTTGAGCCATCGACTCCAAATCAATGCCGACATGTCTTGTTATACTGGTAGAATGAGACACAGCAGTTTTTATTGGATTTTAGTGAAATTTCTATTTTTCATGAATATTTTTTTCAAAAAATCACCGGTTTTTGGCGAATACACCGCCCGATTTTTTCAATAGCTCCCAGGTCATTTGAGCCATCGACTCCAAATCAATGCCGACATGTCTTGTTATACTGGTAGAATGAGACACGGCAGTTTTTATTGGATTTTAGTGAAATTTCTATTTTTCATGAATATTTGAATGAAAAATCACCATTTTTGGCGAATAGACCGCCCGATTTTTTCAATAGCTCCCAGGTCATTTGAGCCATCGACTCCAAATCAATGCCGACATGTCTTGTTATACTGGTAGAATGAGACACAGCAGTTTTTATTGGATTTTAGTGAAATTTCTATTTTTCATGAATATTTTTTTCAAAAATCACCATTTTTGGCGAATACACCGCCCGATTTTTTCAATAGCTCCCAGGTCATTTGAGCCATCGACTCCAAATCAATGCCGACATGTCTTGTTATACTGGTAGAATGAGACACAGCAGTTTTTATTGGATTTTAGTGAAATTTCTATTTTTCATGAATATTTGAATGAAAAATCACCATTTTTGGCGAATACACCGCCCGATTTTTTCAATAGCTCCCAGGTCATTTGAGCCATCGACTCCAAATCAATGCCGACATGTCTTGTTATACTGGTAGAATGAGACACAGCAGTTTTTATTGGATTTTAGTGAAATTTCTATTTTTCATGAATATTTGAATGAAAAATCACCATTTTTGGCGAATACACCGCCCGATTTTTCCAATAGCTCCCAGGTCATTTGAGCCATCGACTCCAAATCAATGCCGACATGTCTTGTTATACTGGTAGCATGAGACACAGCAGTTTTTATTGGATTTTAGTGAAATTTCTATTTTTCATGAATATTTTTTTCAAAAAATCACCATTTTTGGCGAATACACCACCCGATTTTTACAATAGCTCCCAGGTCATTTGAGCCATCGACTCCAAATCAATGCCGACATGTCTTGTTATACTGGTAGAATGAGAAACAGCAGTTTTTATTGGATTTTAGTGAAATTTCTATTTTTCATGAATATTTGAATGAAAAATCACCATTTTTGGCGAATACACCGCCCGATTTTTTCAATAGCTCCCAGGTCATTTGAGCCATCGACTCCAAATCAATGCCGACATGTCTTGTTATACTGGTAGAATGAGACACAGCAGTTTTTATTGGATTTTAGTGAAATTTCTATTTTTCATGAATATTTTTTTCAAAAAATCACCATTTTTGGCGAATACACCGCCCGATTTTTCCAATAGCTCCCAGGTCATTTGAGCCATCGACTCCAAATCAATGCCGACATGTCTTGTTATACTGGTAGAATGAGACACAGCAGTTTTTATTGGATTTTAGTGAAATTTCTATTTTTCATGAATATTTTTTTCAAAAAATCACCATTTTTGGCGAATACACCGCCCGATTTTTTCAATAGCTCCCAGGTCATTTGAGCCATCGACTCCAAATCAATGCCGACATGTCTTGTTATATTGGTAGAATGAGACACAGCAGTTTTTATTGGATTTTAGTGAAATTTCTATTTTTCATGAATATTTTTTTCAAAAAATCACCATTTTTGGCGAATACACCGCCCGATTTTTTCAATAGCTCCCAGGTCATTTGAGCCATCGACTCCAAATCAATGCCGACATGTCTTGTTATACTGGTAGAATGAACACAGCAGTTTTTATTGGATTTTAGTGAAATTTCTATTTTTCATGAATATTTTTTTCAAAAAATCACCATTTTTGGCGAATACACCGCCCGATTTTTTCAATAGCTCCAAGGTCATTTGAGCCATCGACTCCAAATCAATGCCGACATGTCTTGTTATACTGGTAGAATGAGACACAGCAGTTTTTATTGGATTTTAGTGAAATTTCTATTTTTCATGAATATTTGAATGAAAAATCACCATTTTTGGCGAATACACCGCACGATTTTTTCAATAGCTCCCAGGTCATTTGAGCCATCGACTCCAAATCAATGCCGACATGTCTTGTTATACTGGTAGAATGAGACACAGCAGTTTTTATTGGATTTTAGTGAAATTTCTATTTTTCATGAATATTTGAATGAAAAATCACCATTTTTGGCGAATACACCGCCCGATTTTTTCAATAGCTCCCAGGTCATTTGAGCCATCGACTCCAAATCAATGCCGACATGTCTTGTTATACTGGTAGAATGAGACACAGCAGTTTTTATTGGATTTTAGTGAAATTTCTATTTTTCATGAATATTTTTTTCAAAAAATCACCATTTTTGGCGAATACACCGCCCGATTTTTTCAATAGCTCCCAGGTCATTTGAGCCATCGACTCCAAATCAATGCCGACATGTCTTGTTATACTGGTAGAATGAGACACAGCAGTTTTTATTGGATTTTAGTGAAATTTCTATTTTTCATGAATATTTTTTTCAAAAAATCACCATTTTTGGCGAATACACCGCCCGATTTTTTCAATAGCTCCCAGGTCATTTGAGCCATCGACTCCAAATCAATGCCGACATGTCTTGTTATACTGGTAGAATGAGACACAGCAGTTTTTATTGGATTTTAGTGAAATTTCTATTTTTCATGAATATTTGAATGAAAAATCACCATTTTTGGCGAATACACCGCACGATTTTTTCAATAGCTCCCAGGTCATTTGAGCCATCGACTCCAAATCAATGCCGACATGTCTTGTTATACTGGTAGAATGAGACACAGCAGTTTTTATTGGATTTTAGTGAAATTTCTATTTTTCATGAATATTTTTTTCAAAAAATCACCATTTTTGGCAAATACACCGCCCGATTTTTTCAATAGCTCCCAGGTCATTTGAGCCATCGACTCCAAATCAATGCCGACATGTCTTGTTATACTGGTAGAATGAGACACAGCAGTTTTTATTGGATTTTAGTGAAATTTCTATTTTTCATGAATATTTGAATGAAAAATCACCATTTTTGGCGAATACACCGCACGATTTTTTCAATAGCTCCCAGGTCATTGAGCCATCGACTCCAAATCAATGCCGACATGTCTTGTTATACTGGTAGAATGAGACACAGCAGTTTTTATTGGATTTTAGTGAAATTTCTATTTTTCATGAATATTTTTTCAAAAAATCACCATTTTTGGCAAATACACCGCCCGATTTTTTCAATAGCTCCCAGGTCATTTGAGCCATCGACTCCAAATCAATGCCGACATGTCTTGTTATACTGGTAGAATGAGACACAGCAGTTTTTATTGGATTTTAGTGAAATTTCTATTTTTCATGAATATTTTTTTCAAAAAATCACCATTTTTGGCGAATACACCGCCCGATTTTTTCAATAGCTCCCAGGTCATTTGAGCCATCGACTCCAAATCAATGCCGACATGTCTTGTTATACTGGTAGAATGAGACACAGCAGTTTTTATTGGATTTTAGTGAAATTTCTATTTTTCATGAATATTTTTTTCAAAAAATCACCATTTTTGGCGAATACACCGCCCGATTTTTTCAATAGCTCCCAGGTCATTTGAGCCATCGACTCCAAATCAATGCCGACATGTCTTGTTATACTGGTAGAATGAGACACAGCAGTTTTTATTGGATTTTAGTGAAATTTCTATTTTTCATGAATATTTGAATGAAAAATCACCATTTTTGGCGAATACACCGCCCGATTTTTTCAATAGCTCCCAGGTCATTTGAGCCATCGACTCCAAATCAATGCCGACATGTCTTGTTATACTGGTAGAATGAGACACAGCAGTTTTTATTGGATTTTTGTGAAATTTCTATTTTTCATGAATATTTTTTTCAAAAAATCACCATTTTTGGCAAATACACCGCCCGATTTTTTCAATAGCTCCCAGGTCATTTGAGCCATCGACTCCAAATCAATGCCGACATGTCTTGTTATACTGGTAGAATGAGACACAGCAGTTTTTATTGGATTTTAGTGAAATTTCTATTTTTCATGAATATTTGAATGAAAAATCACCATTTTTGGCGAATACACCGCCCGATTTTTTCAATAGCTCCCCGGTCATTTGAGCCATCGACTCCAAATCAATGCCGACATGTCTTGTTATACTGGTAGAATGAGACACAGCAGTTTTTATTGGATTTTAGTGAAATTTCTATTTTTCATGAATATTTGAATGAAAAATCACCATTTTTGGCGAATACACCGCCCGATTTTTTCAATAGCTCCCAGGTCATTTGAGCCATCGACTCCAAATCAATGCCGACATGTCTTGTTATACTGGTAGAATGAGACACAGCAGTTTTTATTGGATTTTAGTGAAATTTCTATTTTTCATGAATATTTTTTTCAAAAAATCACCATTTTTGGCGAATACACCGCCCGATTTTTTCAATAGCTCCCAGGTCATTTGAGCCATCGACTCCAAATCAATGCCGACATGTCTTGTTATACTGGTAGAATGAGACACAGCAGTTTTTATTGGATTTTAGTGAAATTTCTATTTTTCATGAATATTTGAATGAAAAATCACCATTTTTGGCGAATACACCGCCCGATTTTTTGAATAGCTCCCAGGTCATTTGAGCCATCGACTCCAAATCAATGCCGACATGTCTTGTTATACTGGTAGAATGAGACACAGCAGTTTTTATTGGATTTTAGTGAAATTTCTATTTTTCATGAATATTTTTTTCAAAAATCACCGTTTTTGGCGAATACACCGCCCGATTTTTTCAATAGCTCCCAGGTCATTTGAGCCATCGACTCCAAATCAATGCCGACATGTCTTGTTATACTGGTAGAATGAGACACAGCAGTTTTTATTGGATTTTAGTGAAATTTCTATTTTTCATGAATATTTGAATGAAAAATCACCATTTTTGGCGAATAGACCGCCCGATTTTTTCAATAGCTCCCAGGTCATTTGAGCCATCGACTCCAAATCAATGCCGACATGTCTTGTTATACTGGTAGAATGAGACACAGCAGTTTTTATTGGATTTTAGTGAAATTTCTATTTTTCATGAATATTTTTTCAAAAAATCACCATTTTTGGCGAATACACCGCCCGATTTTTTCAATAGCTCCCAGGTCATTTGAGCCATCGACTCCAAATCAATGCCGACATGTCTTGTTATACTGGTAGAATGAGACACAGCAGTTTTTATTGGATTTTTGTGAAATTTCTATTTTTCATGAATATTTTTTCAAAAATCACCATTTTTGGCAAATACACCGCCCGATTTTTTCAATAGCTCCCAGGTCATTTGAGCCATCGACTCCAAATCAATGCCGACATGTCTTGTTATACTGGTAGAATGAGACACAGCAGTTTTTATTGGATTTTAGTGAAATTTCTATTTTTCATGAATATTTTTTTCAAAAAATCACCATTTTTGGCGAATACACCGCCCGATTTTTTCAATAGCTCCCAGGTCATTTGAGCCATCGACTCCAAATCAATGCCGACATGTCTTGGTATACTGGTAGAATGAGACACAGCAGTTTTTATTGGATTTTAGTGAAATTTCTATTTTTCATGAATATTTGAATGAAAAATCACCATTTTTGGCGAATACACCGCCCGATTTTTTCAATAGCTCCCAGGTCATTTGAGCCATCGACTCCAAATCAATGCCGACATGTCTTGTTATACTGGTAGAATGAGACACAGCAGTTTTTATTGGATTTTAGTGAAATTTCTATTTTTCATGAATATTTGAATGAAAAATCACCATTTTTGGCGAATACACCGCCCGATTTTTTCAATAGCTCCCAGGTCATTTGAGCCATCGACTCCAAATCAATGCCGACATGTCTTGTTATACTGGTAGAATGAGACACAGCAGTTTTTATTGGATTTTAGTGAAATTTCTATTTTTCATGAATATTTTTTTCAAAAAATCACCATTTTTGGCAAATACACCGCCCGATTTTTTCAATAGCTCCCAGGTCATTTGAGCCATCGACTCCAAATCAATGCCGACATGTCTTGTTATACTGGTAGAATGAGACACAGCAGTTTTTATTGGATTTTAGTGAAATTTCTATTTTTCATGAATATTTTTTTCAAAAATCACCATTTTTGGCGAATACACCGCCCGATTTTTTCAATAGCTCCAGGTCATTTGAGCCATCGACTCCAAATCAATGCCGACATGTCTTGTTATACTGGTAGAATGAGACACAGCAGTTTTTATTGGATTTTAGTGAAATTTCTGTTTTTCATGAATATTTGAATGAAAAATCACCATTTTTGGCGAATACACCGCCCGATTTTTTCAATAGCTCCCAGGTCATTTGAGCCATCGACTCCAAATCAATGCCGACATGTCTTGTTATACTGGTAGAATGAGACACAGCAGTTTTTATTGGATTTTAGTGAAATTTCTATTTTTCATGAATATTTTTTTCAAAAAATCACCATTTTTGGCGAATACACCGCCCGATTTTTTCAATAGCTCCAGGTCATTTGAGCCATCGACTCCAAATCAATGCCGACATGTCTTGTTATACTGGTAGAATGAGACACAGCAGTTTTTATTGGATTTTAGTGAAATTTCTATTTTTCATGAATATTTTTTTCAAAAAATCACCATTTTTGGCGAATACACCGCCCGATTTTTTCAATAGCTCCCAGGTCATTTGAGCCATCGACTCCAAATCAATGCCGACATGTCTTGTTATACTGGTAGAATGAGACACAGCAGTTTTTATTGGATTTTAGTGAAATTTCTATTTTTCATGAATATTTTTTTCAAAAAATCACCATTTTTGGCAAATACACCGCCCGATTTTTTCAATAGCTCCCAGGTCATTTGAGCCATCGACTCCAAATCAATGCCGACATGTCTTGTTATACTGGTAGAATGAGACACAGCAGTTTTTATTGGATTTTAGTGAAATTTCTATTTTTCATGAATATTTTATTTTTTTCAAAAAATCACCATTTTTGGCGAATACACCGCCCGATTTTTTCAATAGCTCCCAGGTCATTTGAGCCATCGACTCCATACAATGCCGACATGTCTTGTTATACTGGTAGAATGAGACACAGCAGTTTTTATTGGATTTTAGTGAAATTTCTATTTTTCATGAATATTTTTCTCAAAAAATCACCATTTTTGGCGAATACACCGCCCGATTTTTTCAATAGCTCCCAGGTCATTTGAGCCATCGACTCCAAATCAATGCCGACATGTCTTGTTATACTGGTAGAATGAGACACAGCAGTTTTTATTGGATTTTAGTGAAATTTCTATTTTTCATGAATATTTGAATGAAAAATCACCATTTTTGGCGAATACACCGCCCGATTTTTTCAATAGCTCCCAGGTCATTTGAGCCATCGACTCCAAATCAATGCCGACATGTCTTGTTATACTGGTAGAATGAGACACAGCAGTTTTTATTGGATTTTAGTGAAATTTCTATTTTTCATGAATATTTTTTTCAAAAAATCACCATTTTTGGCGAATACACCGCCCGATTTTTTCAATAGCTCCCAGGTCATTTGAGCCATCGACTCCAAATCAATGCCGACATGTCTTGTTATACTGGTAGAATGAGACACAGCAGTTTTTATTGGATTTTAGTGAAATTTCTATTTTTCATGAATATTTGAATGAAAAATCACCATTTTTGGCGAATACACCGCCCGATTTTTTCAATAGCTCCCAGGTCATTTGAGCCATCGACTCCAAATCAATGCCGACATGTCTTGTTATACTGGTAGAATAAGACACAGCAGTTTTTATTGGATTTTAGTGAAATTTCTATTTTTCATGAATATTTTTTTCAAAAAATCACCATTTTTGGCGAATACACCGCCCGATTTTTTCAATAGCTCCCAGGTCATTTGAGCCATCGACTCCAAATCAATGCCGACATGTCTTGGTATACTGGTAGAATGAGACACAGCAGTTTTTATTGGATTTTAGTGAAATTTCTATTTTTCATGAATATTTGAATGAAAAATCACCATTTTTGGCGAATACACCGCCCGATTTTTTCAATAGCTCCCAGGTCATTTGAGCCATCGACTCCAAATCAATGCCGACATGTCTTGTTATACTGGTAGAATGAGACACAGCAGTTTTTATTGGATTTTAGTGAAATTTCTATTTTTCATGAATATTTGAATGAAAAATCACCATTTTTGGCGAATACACCGCCCGATTTTTTCAATAGCTCCCCGGTCATTTGAGCCATCGACTCCAAATCAATGCCGACATGTCTTGTTATACTGGTAGAATGAGACACAGCAGTTTTTATTGGATTTTAGTGAAATTTCTATTTTTCATGAATATTTGAATGAAAAATCACCATTTTTGGCGAATACACCGCCCGATTTTTTCAATAGCTCCCAGGTCATTTGAGCCATCGACTCCAAATCAATGCCGACATGTCTTGTTATACTGGTAGAATGAGACACAGCAGTTTTTATTGGATTTTAGTGAAATTTCTATTTTTCATGAATATTTTTTTCAAAAAATCACCATTTTTGGCGAATACACCGCCCGATTTTTTCAATAGCTCCCAGGTCATTTGAGCCATCGACTCCAAATCAATGCCGACATGTCTTGTTATACTGGTAGAATGAGACACAGCAGTTTTTATTGGATTTTAGTGAAATTTCTATTTTTCATGAATATTTGAATGAAAAATCACCATTTTTGGCGAATACACCGCACGATTTTTTGAATAGCTCCCAGGTCATTTGAGCCATCGACCCAAATCAATGCCGACATGTCTTGTTATACTGGTAGAATGAGACACAGCAGTTTTTATTGGATTTTAGTGAAATTTCTATTTTTCATGAATATTTTTTTCAAAAAATCACCGTTTTTGGCGAATACACCGCCCGATTTTTTCAATAGCTCCCAGGTCATTTGAGCCATCGACTCCAAATCAATGCCGACATGTCTTGTTATACTGGTAGAATGAGACACAGCAGTTTTTATTGGATTTTAGTGAAATTTCTATTTTTCATGAATATTTGAATGAAAAATCACCATTTTTGGCGAATAGACCGCCCGATTTTTTCAATAGCTCCCAGGTCATTTGAGCCATCGACTCCAAATCAATGCCGACATGTCTTGTTATACTGGTAGAATGAGACACAGCAGTTTTTATTGGATTTTAGTGAAATTTCTATTTTTCATGAATATTTTTTTCAAAAAATCACCATTTTTGGCGAATACACCGCCCGATTTTTACAATAGCTCCCAGGTCATTTGAGCCATCGACTCCAAATCAATGCCGACATGTCTTGTTATACTGGTAGAATGAGAAACAGCAGTTTTTATTGGATTTTAGTGAAATTTCTATTTTTCATGAATATTTGAATGAAAAATCACCATTTTTGGCGAATACACCGCCCGATTTTTTCAATAGCTCCCAGGTCATTTGAGCCATCGACTCCAAATCAATGCCGACATGTCTTGTTATACTGGTAGAATGAGACACAGCAGTTTTTATTGGATTTTAGTGAAATTTCTATTTTTCATGAATATTTTTTTCAAAAAATCACCATTTTTGGCGAATACACCGCCCGATTTTTCCAATAGCTCCCAGGTCATTTGAGCCATCGACTCCAAATCAATGCCGACATGTCTTGTTATACTGGTAGAATGAGACACAGCAGTTTTTATTGGATTTTAGTGAAATTTCTATTTTTCATGAATATTTTTTTCAAAAAATCACCATTTTTGGCGAATACACCGCCCGATTTTTTCAATAGCTCCCAGGTCATTTGAGCCATCGACTCCAAATCAATGCCGACATGTCTTGTTATATTGGTAGAATGAGACACAGCAGTTTTTATTGGATTTTAGTGAAATTTCTATTTTTCATGAATATTTTTTTCAAAAAATCACCATTTTTGGCGAATACACCGCCCGATTTTTTCAATAGCTCCCAGGTCATTTGAGCCATCGACTCCAAATCAATGCCGACATGTCTTGTTATACTGGTAGAATGAAACACAGCAGTTTTTATTGGATTTTAGTGAAATTTCTATTTTTCATGAATATTTTTTTCAAAAAATCACCATTTTTGGCGAATACACCGCCCGATTTTTTCAATAGCTCCAAGGTCATTTGAGCCATCGACTCCAAATCAATGCCGACATGTCTTGTTATACTGGTAGAATGAGACACAGCAGTTTTTATTGGATTTTAGTGAAATTTCTATTTTTCATGAATATTTGAATGAAAAATCACCATTTTTGGCGAATACACCGCACGATTTTTTCAATAGCTCCCAGGTCATTTGAGCCATCGACTCCAAATCAATGCCGACATGTCTTGTTATACTGGTAGAATGAGACACAGCAGTTTTTATTGGATTTTAGTGAAATTTCTATTTTTCATGAATATTTGAATGAAAAATCACCATTTTTGGCGAATACACCGCCCGATTTTTTCAATAGCTCCCAGGTCATTTGAGCCATCGACTCCAAATCAATGCCGACATGTCTTGGTATACTGGTAGAATGAGACACAGCAGTTTTTATTGGATTTTAGTGAAATTTCTATTTTTCATGAATATTTTTTTCAAAAAATCACCATTTTTGGCGAATACACCGCCCGATTTTTCAATAGCTCCCAGGTCATTTGAGCCATCGACTCCAAATCAATGCCGACATGTCTTGTTATACTGGTAGAATGAGACACAGCAGTTTTTATTGGATTTTAGTGAAATTTCTATTTTTCATGAATATTTTTTTTCAAAAAATCACCATTTTTGGCGAATACACCGCCCGATTTTTTCAATAGCTCCCAGGTCATTTGAGCCATCGACTCCAAATCAATGCCGACATGTCTTGTTATACTGGTAGAATGAGACACAGCAGTTTTTATTGGATTTTAGTGAAATTTCTATTTTTCATGAATATTTGAATGAAAAATCACCATTTTTGGCGAATACACCGCACGATTTTTTCAATAGCTCCCAGGTCATTTGAGCCATCGACTCCAAATCAATGCCGACATGTCTTGTTATACTGGTAGAATGAGACACAGCAGTTTTTATTGGATTTTAGTGAAATTTCTATTTTTCATGAATATTTTTTTCAAAAAATCACCATTTTTGGCAAATACACCGCCCGATTTTTTCAATAGCTCCCAGGTCATTTGAGCCATCGACTCCAAATCAATGCCGACATGTCTTGTTATACTGGTAGAATGAGACACAGCAGTTTTTATTGGATTTTAGTGAAATTTCTATTTTTCATGAATATTTGAATGAAAAATCACCATTTTTGGCGAATACACCGCACGATTTTTTCAATAGCTCCCAGGTCATTTGAGCCATCGACTCCAAATCAATGCCGACATGTCTTGTTATACTGGTAGAATGAGACACAGCAGTTTTTATTGGATTTTAGTGAAATTTCTATTTTTCATGAATATTTTTTTCAAAAAATCACCATTTTGGCAAATACACCGCCCGATTTTTTCAATAGCTCCCAGGTCATTTGAGCCATCGACTCCAAATCAATGCCGACATGTCTTGTTATACTGGTAGAATGAGACACAGCAGTTTTTATTGGATTTTAGTGAAATTTCTATTTTTCATGAATATTTTTTTCAAAAAATCACCATTTTTGGCGAATACACCGCCCGATTTTTTCAATAGCTCCCAGGTCATTTGAGCCATCGACTCCAAATCAATGCCGACATGTCTTGTTATACTGGTAGAATGAGACACAGCAGTTTTTATTGGATTTTAGTGAAATTTCTATTTTTCATGAATATTTTTTTCAAAAAATCACCATTTTTGGCGAATACACCGCCCGATTTTTTCAATAGCTCCCAGGTCATTTGAGCCATCGACTCCAAATCAATGCCGACATGTCTTGTTATACTGGTAGAATGAGACACAGCAGTTTTTATTGGATTTTAGTGAAATTTCTATTTTTCATGAATATTTGAATGAAAAATCACCATTTTTGGCGAATACACCGCCCGATTTTTTCAATAGCTCCCAGGTCATTTGAGCCATCGACTCCAAATCAATGCCGACATGTCTTGTTATACTGGTAGAATGAGACACAGCAGTTTTTATTGGATTTTTGTGAAATTTCTATTTTTCATGAATATTTTTTTCAAAAAATCACCATTTTTGGCAAATACACCGCCCGATTTTTTCAATAGCTCCCAGGTCATTTGAGCCATCGACTCCAAATCAATGCCGACATGTCTTGTTATACTGGTAGAATGAGACACAGCAGTTTTTATTGGATTTTAGTGAAATTTCTATTTTTCATGAATATTTGAATGAAAAATCACCATTTTTGGCGAATACACCGCCCGATTTTTTCAATAGCTCCCCGGTCATTTGAGCCATCGACTCCAAATCAATGCCGACATGTCTTGTTATACTGGTAGAATGAGACACAGCAGTTTTTATTGGATTTTAGTGAAATTTCTATTTTTCATGAATATTTTTTTCAAAAAATCACCATTTTTGGCGAATACACCGCCCGATTTTTTCAATAGCTCCCAGGTCATTTGAGCCATCGACTCCAAATCAATGCCGACATGTCTTGTTATACTGGTAGAATGAGACACAGCAGTTTTTATTGGATTTTAGTGAAATTTCTATTTTTCATGAATATTTTTTTCAAAAAATCACCATTTTTGGCGAATACACCGCCCGATTTTTTCAATAGCTCCCAGGTCATTTGAGCCATCGACTCCAAATCAATGCCGACATGTCTTGTTATACTGGTAGAATGAGACACAGCAGTTTTTATTGGATTTTAGTGAAATTTCTATTTTTCATGAATATTTTTTTCAAAAAATCACCATTTTTGGCGAATACACCGCCCGATTTTTTCAATAGCTCCCAGGTCATTTGAGCCATCGACTCCAAATCAATGCCGACATGTCTTGTTATACTGGTAGAATGAGACACAGCAGTTTTTATTGGATTTTTGTGAAATTTCTATTTTTCATGAATATTTTTTTCAAAAAATCACCATTTTTGGCAAATACACCGCCCGATTTTTTTCAATAGCTCCCAGGTCATTTGAGCCATCGACTCCAAATCAATGCCGACATGTCTTGTTATACTGGTAGAATGAGACACAGCAGTTTTTATTGGATTTTAGTGAAATTTCTATTTTTCATGAATATTTGAATGAAAAATCACCATTTTTGGCGAATACACCGCCCGATTTTTTCAATAGCTCCCCGGTCATTTGAGCCATCGACTCCAAATCAATGCCGACATGTCTTGTTATACTGGTAGAATGAGACACAGCAGTTTTTATTGGATTTTAGTGAAATTTCTATTTTTCATGAATATTTGAATGAAAAATCACCATTTTTGGCGAATACACCGCCCGATTTTTTCAATAGCTCCCAGGTCATTTGAGCCATCGACTCCAAATCAATGCCGACATGTCTTGTTATACTGGTAGAATGAGACACAGCAGTTTTTATTGGATTTTAGTGAAATTTCTATTTTTCATGAATATTTTTTCAAAAAATCACCATTTTTGGCGAATACACCGCCCGATTTTTTCAATAGCTCCCAGGTCATTTGAGCCATCGACTCCAAATCAATGCCGACATGTCTTGTTATACTGGTAGAATGAGACACAGCAGTTTTTATTGGATTTTAGTGAAATTTCTATTTTTCATGAATATTTTTTTCAAAAAATCACCATTTTTGGCGAATACACCGCCCGATTTTTTCAATAGCTCCCAGGTCATTTGAGCCATCGACTCCAAATCAATGCCGACATGTCTTGTTATATTGGTAGAATGAGACACAGCAGTTTTTATTGGATTTTAGTGAAATTTCTATTTTTCATGAATATTTTTTTCAAAAAATCACCATTTTTGGCGAATACACCGCCCGATTTTTTCAATAGCTCCCAGGTCATTTGAGCCATCGACTCCAAATCAATGCCGACATGTCTTGTTATACTGGTAGAATGAGACACAGCAGTTTTTATTGGATTTTAGTGAAATTTCTATTTTTCATGAATATTTTTTTCAAAAAATCACCATTTTTGGCGAATACACCGCCCGATTTTTTCAATAGCTCCAAGGTCATTTGAGCCATCGACTCCAAATCAATGCCGACATGTCTTGTTATACTGGTAGAATGAGACACAGCAGTTTTTATTGGATTTTAGTGAAATTTCTATTTTTCATGAATATTTGAATGAAAAATCACCATTTTTGGCGAATACACCGCACGATTTTTTCAATAGCTCCCAGGTCATTTGAGCCATCGACTCCAAATCAATGCCGACATGTCTTGTTATACTGGTAGAATGAGACACAGCAGTTTTTATTGGATTATAGTGAAATTTCTATTTTTCATGAATATTTGAATGAAAAATCACCATTTTTGGTGAATACACCGCCTGATTTTTTCAATAGCTCCCAGGTCATTTGAGCCATCGACTCCAAATCAATGCCGACATGTCTTGTTATACTGGTAGAATGAGACACAGCAGTTTTTATTGGATTTTAGTGAAATTTCTATTTTTCATGAATATTTGAATGAAAAATCACCATTTTTGGCGAATACACCGCCCGATTTTTTCAATAGCTCCCAGGTCATTTGAGCCATCGACTCCAAATCAATGCCGACATGTCTTGTTATACTGGTAGAATGAGACACAGCAGTTTTTATTGGATTTTAGTGAAATTTCTATTTTTCATGAATATTTGAATGAAAAATCACCATTTTTGGCGAATACACCGCCCGATTTTTTCAATAGCTCCCAGGTCATTTGAGCCATCGACTCCAAATCAATGCCGACATGTCTTGTTATACTGGTAGAATGAGACACAGCAGTTTTTATTGGATTTTAGTGAAATTTCTATTTTTCATGAATATTTTTTTCAAAAAATCACCATTTTTGGCGAATACACCGCCCGATTTTTTCAATAGCTCCCAGGTCATTTGAGCCATCGACTCCAAATCAATGCCGACATGTCTTGTTATACTGGTAGAATGAGACACAGCAGTTTTTATTGGATTTTAGTGAAATTTCTATTTTTCATGAATATTTTTTTCAAAAAATCACCATTTTTGGCGAATACACCGCCCGATTTTTTCAATAGCTCCCAGGTCATTTGAGCCATCGACTCCAAATCAATGCCGACATGTCTTGTTATACTGGTAGAATGAGACACAGCAGTTTTTATTGGATTTTAGTGAAATTTCTATTTTTCATGAATATTTGAATGAAAAATCACCATTTTTGGCGAATACACCGCACGATTTTTTCAATAGCTCCCAGGTCATTTGAGCCATCGACTCCAAATCAATGCCGACATGTCTTGTTATACTGGTAGAATGAGACACAGCAGTTTTTATTGGATTTTAGTGAAATTTCTATTTTTCATGAATATTTTTTTCAAAAAATCACCATTTTTGGCAAATACACCGCCCGATTTTTTCAATAGCTCCCAGGTCATTTGAGCCATCGACTCCAAATCAATGCCGACATGTCTTGTTATACTGGTAGAATGAGACACAGCAGTTTTTATTGGATTTTAGTGAAATTTCTATTTTTCATGAATATTTGAATGAAAAATCACCATTTTTGGCGAATACACCGCACGATTTTTTCAATAGCTCCCAGGTCATTTGAGCCATCGACTCCAAATCAATGCCGACATGTCTTGTTATACTGGTAGAATGAGACACAGCAGTTTTTATTGGATTTTAGTGAAATTTCTATTTTTCATGAATATTTTTTTCAAAAAATCACCATTTTTGGCAAATACACCGCCCGATTTTTTCAATAGCTCCCAGGTCATTTGAGCCATCGACTCCAAATCAATGCCGACATGTCTTGTTATACTGGTAGAATGAGACACAGCAGTTTTTATTGGATTTTAGTGAAATTTCTATTTTTCATGAATATTTTTTTCAAAAAATCACCATTTTTGGCGAATACACCGCCCGATTTTTTCAATAGCTCCCAGGTCATTTGAGCCATCGACTCCAAATCAATGCCGACATGTCTTGTTATACTGGTAGAATGAGACACAGCAGTTTTTATTGGATTTTAGTGAAATTTCTATTTTTCATGAATATTTTTTTCAAAAAATCACCATTTTTGGCGAATACACCGCCCGATTTTTTCAATAGCTCCCAGGTCATTTGAGCCATCGACTCCAAATCAATGCCGACATGTCTTGTTATACTGGTAGAATGAGACACAGCAGTTTTTATTGGATTTTAGTGAAATTTCTATTTTTCATGAATATTTGAATGAAAAATCACCATTTTTGGCGAATACACCGCCCGATTTTTTCAATAGCTCCCAGGTCATTTGAGCCATCGACTCCAAATCAATGCCGACATGTCTTGTTATACTGGTAGAATGAGACACAGCAGTTTTTATTGGATTTTTGTGAAATTTCTATTTTTCATGAATATTTTTTTCAAAAAATCACCATTTTTGGCAAATACACCGCCCGATTTTTTCAATAGCTCCCAGGTCATTTGAGCCATCGACTCCAAATCAATGCCGACATGTCTTGTTATACTGGTAGAATGAGACACAGCAGTTTTTATTGGATTTTAGTGAAATTTCTATTTTTCATGAATATTTGAATGAAAAATCACCATTTTTGGCGAATACACCGCCCGATTTTTTCAATAGCTCCCCGGTCATTTGAGCCATCGACTCCAAATCAATGCCGACATGTCTTGTTATACTGGTAGAATGAGACACAGCAGTTTTTATTGGATTTTAGTGAAATTTCTATTTTTCATGAATATTTGAATGAAAAATCACCATTTTTGGCGAATACACCGCCCGATTTTTTCAATAGCTCCCAGGTCATTTGAGCCATCGACTCCAAATCAATGCCGACATGTCTTGTTATACTGGTAGAATGAGACACAGCAGTTTTTATTGGATTTTTAGTGAAATTTCTATTTTTCATGAATATTTTTTTCAAAAAATCACCATTTTTGGCGAATACACCGCCCGATTTTTTCAATAGCTCCCAGGTCATTTGAGCCATCGACTCCAAATCAATGCCGACATGTCTTGTTATACTGGTAGAATGAGACACAGCAGTTTTTATTGGATTTTAGTGAAATTTCTATTTTTCATGAATATTTGAATGAAAAATCACCATTTTTGGCGAATACACCGCCCGATTTTTTCAATAGCTCCCAGGTCATTTGAGCCATCGACTCCAAATCAATGCCGACATGTCTTGTTATACTGGTAGAATGAGACACAGCAGTTTTTATTGGATTTTAGTGAAATTTCTATTTTTCATGAATATTTTTTTCAAAAAATCACCGTTTTTGGCGAATACACCGCCCGATTTTTTCAATAGCTCCCAGGTCATTTGAGCCATCGACTCCAAATCAATGCCGACATGTCTTGTTATACTGGTAGAATGAGACACAGCAGTTTTTATTGGATTTTAGTGAAATTTCTATTTTTCATGAATATTTGAATGAAAAATCACCATTTTTGGCGAATAGACCGCCCGATTTTTTCAATAGCTCCCAGGTCATTTGAGCCATCGACTCCAAATCAATGCCGACATGTCTTGTTATACTGGTAGAATGAGACACAGCAGTTTTTATTGGATTTTAGTGAAATTTCTATTTTTCATGAATATTTTTTTCAAAAAATCACCATTTTTGGCGAATACACCGCCCGATTTTTTCAATAGCTCCCAGGTCATTTGAGCCATCGACTCCAAATCAATGCCGACATGTCTTGTTATACTGGTAGAATGAGACACAGCAGTTTTTATTGGATTTTAGTGAAATTTCTATTTTTCATGAATATTTGAATGAAAAATCACCATTTTTGGCGAATACACCGCACGATTTTTTCAATAGCTCCCAGGTCATTTGAGCCATCGACTCCAAATCAATGCCGACATGTCTTGTTATACTGGTAGAATGAGACACAGCAGTTTTTATTGGATTTTAGTGAAATTTCTATTTTTCATGAATATTTTTTTCAAAAAATCACCATTTTTGGCAAATACACCGCCCGATTTTTTCAATAGCTCCCAGGTCATTTGAGCCATCGACTCCAAATCAATGCCGACATGTCTTGTTATACTGGTAGAATGAGACACAGCAGTTTTTATTGGATTTTAGTGAAATTTCTATTTTTCATGAATATTTGAATGAAAAATCACCATTTTTGGCGAATACACCGCACGATTTTTTCAATAGCTCCCAGGTCATTTGAGCCATCGACTCCAAATCAATGCCGACATGTCTTGTTATACTGGTAGAATGAGACACAGCAGTTTTTATTGGATTTTAGTGAAATTTCTATTTTTCATGAATATTTTTTTCAAAAAATCACCATTTTTGGCAAATACACCGCCCGATTTTTTCAATAGCTCCCAGGTCATTTGAGCCATCGACTCCAAATCAATGCCGACATGTCTTGTTATACTGGTAGAATGAGACACAGCAGTTTTTATTGGATTTTAGTGAAATTTCTATTTTTCATGAATATTTTTTTCAAAAAATCACCATTTTTGGCGAATACACCGCCCGATTTTTTCAATAGCTCCCAGGTCATTTGAGCCATCGACTCCAAATCAATGCCGACATGTCTTGTTATACTGGTAGAATGAGACACAGCAGTTTTTATTGGATTTTAGTGAAATTTCTATTTTTCATGAATATTTTTTTCAAAAAATCACCATTTTTGGCGAATACACCGCCCGATTTTTTCAATAGCTCCCAGGTCATTTGAGCCATCGACTCCAAATCAATGCCGACATGTCTTGTTATACTGGTAGAATGAGACACAGCAGTTTTTATTGGATTTTAGTGAAATTTCTATTTTTCATGAATATTTGAATGAAAAATCACCATTTTTGGCGAATACACCGCCCGATTTTTTCAATAGCTCCCAGGTCATTTGAGCCATCGACTCCAAATCAATGCCGACATGTCTTGTTATACTGGTAGAATGAGACACAGCAGTTTTTATTGGATTTTTGTGAAATTTCTATTTTTCATGAATATTTTTTTCAAAAAATCACCATTTTGGCAAATACACCGCCCGATTTTTTCAATAGCTCCCAGGTCATTTGAGCCATCGACTCCAAATCAATGCCGACATGTCTTGTTATACTGGTAGAATGAGACACAGCAGTTTTTATTGGATTTTAGTGAAATTTCTATTTTTCATGAATATTTGAATGAAAAATCACCATTTTGGCGAATACACCGCCCGATTTTTTCAATAGCTCCCCGGTCATTTGAGCCATCGACTCCAAATCAATGCCGACATGTCTTGTTATACTGGTAGAATGAGACACAGCAGTTTTTATTGGATTTTAGTGAAATTTCTATTTTTCATGAATATTTGAATGAAAAATCACCATTTTTGGCGAATACACCGCCCGATTTTTTCAATAGCTCCCAGGTCATTTGAGCCATCGACTCCAAATCAATGCCGACATGTCTTGTTATACTGGTAGAATGAGACACAGCAGTTTTTATTGGATTTTAGTGAAATTTCTATTTTTCATGAATATTTTTTTCAAAAAATCACCATTTTTGGCGAATACACCGCCCGATTTTTTCAATAGCTCCCAGGTCATTTGAGCCATCGACTCCAAATCAATGCCGACATGTCTTGTTATACTGGTAGAATGAGACACAGCAGTTTTTATTGGATTTTAGTGAAATTTCTATTTTTCATGAATATTTGAATGAAAAATCACCATTTTTGGCGAATACACCGCCCGATTTTTTGAATAGCTCCCAGGTCATTTGAGCCATCGACTCCAAATCAATGCCGACATGTCTTGTTATACTGGTAGAATGAGACACAGCAGTTTTTATTGGATTTTAGTGAAATTTCTATTTTTCATGAATATTTTTTTCAAAAAATCACCGTTTTTGGCGAATACACCGCCCGATTTTTTCAATAGCTCCCAGGTCATTTGAGCCATCGACTCCAAATCAATGCCGACATGTCTTGTTATACTGGTAGAATGAGACACAGCAGTTTTTATTGGATTTTAGTGAAATTTCTATTTTTCATGAATATTTGAATGAAAAATCACCATTTTTGGCGAATAGACCGCCCGATTTTTTCAATAGCTCCCAGGTCATTTGAGCCATCGACTCCAAATCAATGCCGACATGTCTTGTTATACTGGTAGAATGAGACACAGCAGTTTTTATTGGATTTTAGTGAAATTTCTATTTTTCATGAATATTTTTTTCAAAAAATCACCATTTTTGGCGAATACACCGCCCGATTTTTTCAATAGCTCCCAGGTCATTTGAGCCATCGACTCCAAATCAATGCCGACATGTCTTGTTATACTGGTAGAATGAGACACAGCAGTTTTTATTGGATTTTAGTGAAATTTCTATTTTTCATGAATATTTGAATGAAAAATCACCATTTTTGGCGAATACACCGCACGATTTTTTCAATAGCTCCCAGGTCATTTGAGCCATCGACTCCAAATCAATGCCGACATGTCTTGTTATACTGGTAGAATGAGACACAGCAGTTTTTATTGGATTTTAGTGAAATTTCTATTTTTCATGAATATTTTTTTCAAAAAATCACCATTTTTGGCAAATACACCGCCCGATTTTTTCAATAGCTCCCAGGTCATTTGAGCCATCGACTCCAAATCAATGCCGACATGTCTTGTTATACTGGTAGAATGAGACACAGCAGTTTTTATTGGATTTTAGTGAAATTTCTATTTTTCATGAATATTTGAATGAAAAATCACCATTTTTGGCGAATACACCGCACGATTTTTTCAATAGCTCCCAGGTCATTTGAGCCATCGACTCCAAATCAATGCCGACATGTCTTGTTATACTGGTAGAATGAGACACAGCAGTTTTTATTGGATTTTAGTGAAATTTCTATTTTTCATGAATATTTTTTTCAAAAAATCACCATTTTTGGCAAATACACCGCCCGATTTTTTCAATAGCTCCCAGGTCATTTGAGCCATCGACTCCAAATCAATGCCGACATGTCTTGTTATACTGGTAGAATGAGACACAGCAGTTTTTATTGGATTTTAGTGAAATTTCTATTTTTCATGAATATTTTTTTCAAAAAATCACCATTTTTGGCGAATACACCGCCCGATTTTTTCAATAGCTCCCAGGTCATTTGAGCCATCGACTCCAAATCAATGCCGACATGTCTTGTTATACTGGTAGAATGAGACACAGCAGTTTTTATTGGATTTTAGTGAAATTTCTATTTTTCATGAATATTTGAATGAAAAATCACCATTTTTGGCGAATACACCGCCCGATTTTTTCAATAGCTCCCAGGTCATTTGAGCCATCGACTCCAAATCAATGCCGACATGTCTTGTTATACTGGTAGAATGAGACACAGCAGTTTTTATTGGATTTTAGTGAAATTTCTATTTTTCATGAATATTTGAATGAAAAATCACCATTTTTGGCGAATACACCGCCCGATTTTTTCAATAGCTCCCAGGTCATTTGAGCCATCGACTCCAAATCAATGCCGACATGTCTTGTTATACTGGTAGAATGAGACACAGCAGTTTTTATTGGATTTTAGTGAAATTTCTATTTTTCATGAATATTTTTTTCAAAAAATCACCATTTTTGGCGAATACACCGCCCGATTTTTTCAATAGCTCCCAGGTCATTTGAGCCATCGACTCCAAATCAATGCCGACATGTCTTGTTATACTGGTAGAATGAGACACAGCAGTTTTTATTGGATTTTAGTGAAATTTCTATTTTTCATGAATATTTTTTTCAAAAAATCACCATTTTTGGCGAATACACCGCCCGATTTTTTCAATAGCTCCCAGGTCATTTGAGCCATCGACTCCAAATCAATGCCGACATGTCTTGTTATACTGGTAGAATGAGACACAGCAGTTTTTATTGGATTTTAGTGAAATTTCTATTTTTCATGAATATTTGAATGAAAAATCACCATTTTTGGCGAATACACCGCACGATTTTTTCAATAGCTCCCAGGTCATTTGAGCCATCGACTCCAAATCAATGCCGACATGTCTTGTTATACTGGTAGAATGAGACACAGCAGTTTTTATTGGATTTTAGTGAAATTTCTATTTTTCATGAATATTTTTTTCAAAAAATCACCATTTTTGGCAAATACACCGCCCGATTTTTTCAATAGCTCCCAGGTCATTTGAGCCATCGACTCCAAATCAATGCCGACATGTCTTGTTATACTGGTAGAATGAGACACAGCAGTTTTTATTGGATTTTAGTGAAATTTCTATTTTTCATGAATATTTGAATGAAAAATCACCATTTTTGGCGAATACACCGCCCGATTTTTTCAATAGCTCCCAGGTCATTTGAGCCATCGACTCCAAATCAATGCCGACATGTCTTGTTATACTGGTAGAATGAGACACAGCAGTTTTTATTGGATTTTTGTGAAATTTCTATTTTTCATGAATATTTTTTTCAAAAAATCACCATTTTTGGCAAATACACCGCCCGATTTTTTCAATAGCTCCCAGGTCATTTGAGCCATCGACTCCAAATCAATGCCAACATGTCTTGTTATACTGGTAGAATGAGACACAGCAGTTTTTATTGGATTTTAGTGGAATTTCTATTCTTCATGAATATTGTTGTCAAGAAATCACCATTTTTGGCGAATACACCGCCCGATTTTTTCAATAGCTCCCAGGTCATTTGAGCCATCGACTCCAAATCAATGCCGACATGTCTTGTTATACTGGTAGAATGAGACACAGCAGTTTTTATTGGATTCTGGTGGAATTTCTATTTTTCATGAATATTTGAATGAAAAATCACCATTTTTGGCGAATACACCGCCCGATTTTTTCAATAGCTCCCAGGTCATTTGAGCCATCGACTCCAAATCAATGCCGACATGTCTTGTTATACTGGTAGAATGAGACACAGCAGTTTTTATTGGATTTTAGTGGAATTTCTATTTTTCATGAATATTTGAATGAAAAATCACCGTTTTTGGCGAATACACCGCCCGATTTTTTCAATAGCTCCCAGGTCATTTGAGCCATCGACTCCAAATCAATGCCGACATGTCTTGTTATACTGGTAGAATGAGACACAGCAGTTTTTATTGGATTCTGGTGGAATTTCTATTTTTCATGAATATTTGAATGAAAAATCACCATTTTTGGCGAATACACCGCCCGATTTTTTCAATAGCTCCCAGGTCATTTGAGCCATCGACTCCAAATCAATG
>NW_028175058.1:0-41509 GCF_965226575.1 Pagrus pagrus
ATGAGCGTTTCAGAGCGAGAGCAGCCTGTTTTTGCACTAAGCTGCATTTCACTGAAAAAAGGTCTTTCAAAACAGGTTTACTAGCCTGAACTGGTTGAATTTGGATCTTCTTCACGGCAAAGGAGTTTTTACCTGGAATTTCATTCATTAAGGGTGAAAAGTGGGTTATGTCAAAAATGAGCGTTTCAGAGCGATAGGAGGCTGTTTTAGCACTGTACAGTCGCCTAAGGCTGAAAAGTGGCTTATGTGAAAAATGAGCGTTTCAGAGCGAGAGGAGGCTGTTTTTGCACTGTACAGTCGCCTATAAGGCTGAAAAGTGGCTTTTGTGAAAAATGAGCGTTTCAGAGCGAGAGCAGCCTGTTTTTGCACTAAGCTGCATTTCACTGAAAAAAGGTCTTTCAAACAGGTTTACTAGCCTGAACTGGTTGAATTTGGATCTTCTTCATGGCAAAGGAGTTTTTACCTGGAATTTCATTCATTAAAGGTGAAATGTGGCTTATGTCAAAAATGAGCGTTTCAGAGCGATTGGAGGCTGTTTTAGCGCTGAAAAGTGGCTTATGTGAAAAATGAGCGTTTCAGAGCGATTGGAGGCTGTTTTAGCACTGTACAGTCGCCTAAGGCTGAAAAGTGGCTTATGTGAAAAATGAGCGTTTCAGAGCGAGAGCAGCCTGTTTTTGCACTAAGCTGCATTTCACTGAAAAAAGGTCTTTCAAACAGGTTTACTAGCCTGAACTGGTTGAATTTGGATCTTCTTCATGGCAAAGGAGTTTTTACCTGGAATTTCATTCATTAAAGGTGAAAAGTGGATTATGTCAAAAATGAGCGTTTCAGAGCGATTGGAGGCTGTTTTAGCGCTGAAAAGTGGCTATGTGAAAAATGAGCGTTTCAGAGCGAGAGCAGCCTGTTTTTGCACTAAGCTGCATTTCACTGAAAAAAGGTCTTTCAAACAGGTTTACTAGCCTGAACTGGTTGAATTTGGATCTTCTTCATGGCAAAGGAGTTTTTACCTGGAATTTCATTCATTAAAGGTGAAAAGTGGCTTATGTCAAAAATGAGCGTTTCAGAGCGATTGGAGGCTGTTTTAGCACTGTACAGTCGCCTAAGGCTGAAAAGTGGCTTATGTGAAAAATGAGCGTTTCAGAGCGAGAGCAGCCTGTTTTTGCACTAAGCTGCATTTCACTGAAAAAAGGTCTTTCAAACAGGTTTACTAGCCTGAACTGGTTGAATTTGGATCTTCTTCATGGCAAAGGAGTTTTTACCTGGAATTTCATTCATTAAAGGTGAAAAGTGGATTATGTCAAAAATGAGCGTTTCAGAGCGATTGGAGGCTGTTTTAGCACTGTACAGTCGCCTAAGGCTGAAAAGTGGCTTATGTGAAAAATGAGCGTTTCAGAGCGAGAGCAGCCTGTTTTTGCACTAAGCTGCATTTCACTGAAAAAAGGTCTTTCAAACAGGTTTACTAGCCTGAACTGGTTGAATTTGGATCTTATTCATGGCAAAGGAGTTTTTACCTGGAATTTAATTCATTAAAGGTGAAAAGTGGCTTATGTCAAAAATGAGCGTTTCAGAGCGATTGGAGGCTGTTTTAGCGCTGAAAAGTGGCTTTTGTGAAAAATGAGCGTTTCAGAGCGAGAGCAGCCTGTTTTTGCACTAAGCTGCATTTCACTGAAAAAAGGTCTTTCAAACAGGTTTACTAGCCTGAACTGGTTGAATTTGGATCTTCTTCATGGCAAAGGAGTTTTTACCTGGAATTTCATTCATTAAAGGTGAAATGTGGCTTATGTCAAAAATGAGCGTTTCAGAGCGATTGGAGGCTGTTTTAGCGCTGAAAAGTGGCTTATGTGAAAAATGAGCGTTTCAGAGCGATTGGAGGCTGTTTTAGCACTGTACAGTCGCCTAAGGCTGAAAAGTGGCTTATGTGAAAAATGAGCGTTTCAGAGCGAGAGCAGCCTGTTTTTGCACTAAGCTGCATTTCACTGAAAAAAGGTCTTTCAAACAGGTTTACTAGCCTGAACTGGTTGAATTTGGATCTTCTTCATGGCAAAGGAGTTTTTACCTGGAATTTCATTCATTAAAGGTGAAAAGTGGCTTATGTCAAAAATGAGCGTTTCAGAGCGATTGGAGGCTGTTTTAGCACTGTACAGTCGCCTAAGGCTGAAAAGTGGCTTATGTGAAAAATGAGCGTTTCAGAGCGAGAGCAGCCTGTTTTTGCACTAAGCTGCATTTCACTGAAAAAAGGTCTTTCAAACAGGTTTACTAGCCTGAACTGGTTGAATTTGGATCTTCTTCATGGCAAAGGAGTTTTTACCTGGAATTTCATTCATTAAAGGTGACAAGTGGATTATGTCAAAAATGAGCGTTTCAGAGCGATTGGAGGCTGTTTTAGCACTGTACAGTCGCCTAAGGCTGAAAAGTGGCTTATGTGAAAAATGAGCGTTTCAGAGCGAGAGCAGCCTGTTTTTGCACTAAGCTGCATTTCACTGAAAAAAGGTCTTTCAAACAGGGTTACTAGCCTGAACTGGTTGAATTTGGATCTTCTTCATGGCAAAGGAGTCTTTACCTGGAATTTCATTCATTAAGGCTGAAAAGTGGGTTATGTCAAAAATGAGCGTTTCAGAGCGATAGGAGGCTGTTTTAGCACTGTACAGTCGCCTAAGGCTGAAAAGTGGCTTATGTGAAAAATGTGCGTTTCAGAGCGAGAGCAGCCTGTTTTTGCACTAAGCTGCATTTCACTGAAAAAAAGTCTTTCAAACAGGTTTACTAGCCTGAACTGGTTGAATTTGGATCTTCTTCATGGCAAAGGAGTTTTTACCTGGAATTTCATTCATTAAAGGTGAAAAGTGGCTTATGTCAAAAATGAGCGTTTCAGAGCGATTGGAGGCTGTTTTAGCACTGTACAGTCGCCTAAGGCTGAAAAGTGGCTTATGTGAAAAATGAGCGTTTCAGAGCGAGAGCAGCCTGTTTTTGCACTAAGCTGCATTTCACTGAAAAAAGGTCTTTCAAACAGGTTTACTAGCCTGAACTGGTTGAATTTGGATCTTATTCATGGCAAAGGAGTTTTTACCTGGAATTTAATTCATTAAAGGTGAAAAGTGGCTTATGTCAAAAATGAGCGTTTCAGAGCGATTGGAGGCTGTTTTAGCGCTGAAAAGTGGCTTTTGTGAAAAATGAGCGTTTCAGAGCGAGAGCAGCCTGTTTTTGCACTAAGCTGCATTTCACTGAAAAAAGGTCTTTCAAACAGGTTTACTAGCCTGAACTGGTTGAATTTGGATCTTCTTCATGGCAAAGGAGTTTTTACCTGGAATTTCATTCATTAAAGGTGAAATGTGGCTTATGTCAAAAATGAGCGTTTCAGAGCGATTGGAGGCTGTTTTAGCGCTGAAAAGTGGCTTATGTGAAAAATGAGCGTTTCAGAGCGATTGGAGGCTGTTTTAGCACTGTACAGTCGCCTAAGGCTGAAAAGTGGCTTATGTGAAAAATGAGCGTTTCAGAGCGAGAGCAGCCTGTTTTTGCACTAAGCTGCATTTCACTGAAAAAAGGTCTTTCAAACAGGTTTACTAGCCTGAACTGGTTGAATTTGGATCTTCTTCATGGCAAAGGAGTTTTTACCTGGAATTTAATTCATTAAGGGTGAAAAGTGGGTTATGTGAAAAATGAGCGTTTCAGAGCGAGAGCAGCCTGTTTTTGCACTGTACAGTCGCCTAAGGCTGAAAAGTGGCTTATGTGAAAAATGAGCGTTTCAGAGCGAGAGCAGCCTGTTTTTGCACTAAGCTGCATTTCACTGAAAAAAGGTCTTTCAAACAGGTTTACTAGCCTGAACTGGTTGAATTTGGATCTTCTTCATGGCAAATGAGTTTTTACCTGGAATTTCATTCATTAAGGCTGAAAAGTGGGTTATGTCAAAAATGAGCGTTTCAGAGCGATTGGAGGCTGTTTTAGCGCTGAAAAGTGGCTTATGTGAAAAATGAGCGTTTCAGAGCGAGAGCAGCCTGTTTTTGCACTAAGCTGCATTTCACTGAAAAAAGGTCTTTCAAACAGGGTTACTAGCCTGAACTGGTTGAATTTGGATCTTCTTCATGGCAAAGGAGTCTTTACCTGGAATTTCATTCATTAAGGCTGAAAAGTGGGTTATGTCAAAAATGAGCGTTTCAGAGCGATAGGAGGCTGTTTTAGCACTGTACAGTCGCCTAAGGCTGAAAAGTGGCTTATGTGAAAAATGTGCGTTTCAGAGCGAGAGCAGCCTGTTTTTGCACTAAGCTGCATTTCACTGAAAAAAAGTCTTTCAAACAGGTTTACTAGCCTGAACTGGTTGAATTTGGATCTTCTTCATGGCAAAGGAGTTTTTACCTGGAATTTCATTCATTAAAGGTGAAAAGTGGCTTATGTCAAAAATGAGCGTTTCAGAGCGATTGGAGGCTGTTTTAGCACTGTACAGTCGCCTAAGGCTGAAAAGTGGCTTATGTGAAAAATGAGCGTTTCAGAGCGAGAGCAGCCTGTTTTTGCACTAAGCTGCATTTCACTGAAAAAAGGTCTTTCAAACAGGTTTACTAGCCTGAACTGGTTGAATTTGGATCTTATTCATGGCAAAGGAGTTTTTACCTGGAATTTAATTCATTAAAGGTGAAAAGTGGCTTATGTCAAAAATGAGCGTTTCAGAGCGATTGGAGGCTGTTTTAGCGCTGAAAAGTGGCTTTTGTGAAAAATGAGCGTTTCAGAGCGAGAGCAGCCTGTTTTTGCACTAAGCTGCATTTCACTGAAAAAAGGTCTTTCAAACAGGTTTACTAGCCTGAACTGGTTGAATTTGGATCTTCTTCATGGCAAAGGAGTTTTTACCTGGAATTTCATTCATTAAAGGTGAAATGTGGCTTATGTCAAAAATGAGCGTTTCAGAGCGATTGGAGGCTGTTTTAGCGCTGAAAAGTGGCTTATGTGAAAAATGAGCGTTTCAGAGCGATTGGAGGCTGTTTTAGCACTGTACAGTCGCCTAAGGCTGAAAAGTGGCTTATGTGAAAAATGAGCGTTTCAGAGCGAGAGCAGCCTGTTTTTGCACTAAGCTGCATTTCACTGAAAAAAGGTCTTTCAAACAGGTTTACTAGCCTGAACTGGTTGAATTTGGATCTTCTTCATGGCAAAGGAGTTTTTACCTGGAATTTAATTCATTAAGGGTGAAAAGTGGGTTATGTGAAAAATGAGCGTTTCAGAGCGAGAGCAGCCTGTTTTTGCACTGTACAGTCGCCTAAGGCTGAAAAGTGGCTTATGTGAAAAATGAGCGTTTCAGAGCGAGAGCAGCCTGTTTTTGCACTAAGCTGCATTTCACTGAAAAAAGGTCTTTCAAACAGGTTTACTAGCCTGAACTGGTTGAATTTGGATCTTCTTCATGGCAAATGAGTTTTTACCTGGAATTTAATTCATTAAGGCTGAAAAGTGGGTTATGTCAAAAATGAGCGTTTCAGAGCGATTGGAGGCTGTTTTAGCGCTGAAAAGTGGCTTATGTGAAAAATGAGCGTTTCAGAGCGAGAGCAGCCTGTTTTTGCACTAAGCTGCATTTCACTGAAAAAAGGTCTTTCAAACAGGTTTACTAGCCTGAACTGGTTGAATTTGGATCTTCTTCATGGCAAAGGAGTTTTTACCTGGAATTTCATTCATTAAAGGTGAAAAGTGGCTTATGTCAAAAATGAGCGTTTCAGAGCAATTGGAGGCTGTTTTAGCACTGTACAGTCGCCTAAGGCTGAAAAGTGGCTTATGTGAAAAATGAGCGTTTCAGAGCGAGAGCAGCCTGTTTTTGCACTAAGCTGCATTTCACTGAAAAAAGGTCTTTCAAACAGGTTTACTAGCCTGAACTGGTTGAATTTGGATCTTCTTCATGGCAAAGGAGTTTTTACCTGGAATTTAATTCATTAAAGGTGAAATGTGGCTTATGTCAAAAATGAGCGTTTCAGAGCGATTGGAGGCTGTTTTAGCACTGTACAGTCGCCTAAGGCTGAAAAGTGGCTTATGTGAAAAATGAGCGTTTCAGAGCGAGAGCAGCCTGTTTTTGCACTAAGCTGCATTTCACTGAAAAAAGGTCTTTCAAACAGGTTTACTAGCCTGAACTGGTTGAATTTGGATCTTCTTCATGGCAAAGGAGTTTTTACCTGGAATTTCATTCATTAAAGGTGAAAAGTGGCTTATGTCAAAAATGAGCGTTTCAGAGCAATTGGAGGCTGTTTTAGCACTGTACAGTCGCCTAAGGCTGAAAAGTGGCTTATGTGAAAAATGAGCGTTTCAGAGCGAGAGCAGCCTGTTTTTGCACTAAGCTGCATTTCACTGAAAAAAGGTCTTTCAAACAGGTTTACTAGCCTGAACTGGTTGAATTTGGATCTTCTTCATGGCAAAGGAGTTTTTACCTGGAATTTAATTCATTAAAGGTGAAATGTGGCTTATGTCAAAAATGAGCGTTTCAGAGCGATTGGAGGCTGTTTTAGCACTGTACAGTCGCCTAAGGCTGAAAAGTGGCTTATGTGAAAAATGAGCGTTTCAGAGCGAGAGCAGCCTGTTTTTGCACTAAGCTGCATTTCACTGAAAAAAGGTCTTTCAAACAGGTTTACTAGCCTGAACTGGTTGAATTTGGATCTTATTCATGGCAAAGGAGTTTTTACCTGGAATTTCATTCATTAAAGGTGAAAAGTGGCTTATGTCAAAAATGAGCGTTTCAGAGCGATTGGAGGCTGTTTTAGCGCTGAAAAGTGGCTTATGTGAAAAATGAGCGTTTCAGAGCGAGAGCAGCCTGTTTTTGCACTAAGCTGCATTTCACTGAAAAAAGGTCTTTCAAACAGGGTTACTAGCCTGAACTGGTTGAATTTGGATCTTCTTCATGGCAAAGGAGTCTTTACCTGGAATTTCATTCATTAAGGCTGAAAAGTGGGTTATGTCAAAAATGAGCGTTTCAGAGCGATAGGAGGCTGTTTTAGCACTGTACAGTCGCCTAAGGCTGAAAAGTGGCTTATGTGAAAAATGTGCGTTTCAGAGCGAGAGCAGCCTGTTTTTGCACTAAGCTGCATTTCACTGAAAAAAAGTCTTTCAAACAGGTTTACTAGCCTGAACTGGTTGAATTTGGATCTTCTTCATGGCAAAGGAGTTTTTACCTGGAATTTCATTCATTAAAGGTGAAAAGTGGCTTATGTCAAAAATGAGCGTTTCAGAGCGATTGGAGGCTGTTTTAGCACTGTACAGTCGCCTAAGGCTGAAAAGTGGCTTATGTGAAAAATGAGCGTTTCAGAGCGAGAGCAGCCTGTTTTTGCACTAAGCTGCATTTCACTGAAAAAAGGTCTTTCAAACAGGTTTACTAGCCTGAACTGGTTGAATTTGGATCTTATTCATGGCAAAGGAGTTTTTACCTGGAATTTAATTCATTAAAGGTGAAAAGTGGCTTATGTCAAAAATGAGCGTTTCAGAGCGATTGGAGGCTGTTTTAGCGCTGAAAAGTGGCTTTTGTGAAAAATGAGCGTTTCAGAGCGAGAGCAGCCTGTTTTTGCACTAAGCTGCATTTCACTGAAAAAAGGTCTTTCAAACAGGTTTACTAGCCTGAACTGGTTGAATTTGGATCTTCTTCATGGCAAAGGAGTTTTTACCTGGAATTTCATTCATTAAAGGTGAAATGTGGCTTATGTCAAAAATGAGCGTTTCAGAGCGATTGGAGGCTGTTTTAGCGCTGAAAAGTGGCTTATGTGAAAAATGAGCGTTTCAGAGCGATTGGAGGCTGTTTTAGCACTGTACAGTCGCCTAAGGCTGAAAAGTGGCTTATGTGAAAAATGAGCGTTTCAGAGCGAGAGCAGCCTGTTTTTGCACTAAGCTGCATTTCACTGAAAAAAGGTCTTTCAAACAGGTTTACTAGCCTGAACTGGTTGAATTTGGATCTTCTTCATGGCAAAGGAGTTTTTACCTGGAATTTAATTCATTAAGGGTGAAAAGTGGGTTATGTGAAAAATGAGCGTTTCAGAGCGAGAGCAGCCTGTTTTTGCACTGTACAGTCGCCTAAGGCTGAAAAGTGGCTTATGTGAAAAATGAGCGTTTCAGAGCGAGAGCAGCCTGTTTTTGCACTAAGCTGCATTTCACTGAAAAAAGGTCTTTCAAACAGGTTTACTAGCCTGAACTGGTTGAATTTGGATCTTCTTCATGGCAAATGAGTTTTTACCTGGAATTTAATTCATTAAGGCTGAAAAGTGGGTTATGTCAAAAATGAGCGTTTCAGAGCGATTGGAGGCTGTTTTAGCGCTGAAAAGTGGCTTATGTGAAAAATGAGCGTTTCAGAGCGAGAGCAGCCTGTTTTTGCACTAAGCTGCATTTCACTGAAAAAAGGTCTTTCAAACAGGTTTACTAGCCTGAACTGGTTGAATTTGGATCTTCTTCATGGCAAAGGAGTTTTTACCTGGAATTTCATTCATTAAAGGTGAAAAGTGGATTATGTCAAAAATGAGCGTTTCAGAGCGATTGGAGGCTGTTTTAGCGCTGAAAAGTGGCTTATGTGAAAAATGAGCGTTTCAGAGCGAGAGCAGCCTGTTTTTGCACTAAGCTGCATTTCACTGAAAAAAGGTCTTTCAAACAGGTTTACTAGCCTGAACTGGTTGAATTTGGATCTTCTTCATGGCAAAGGAGTTTTTACCTGGAATTTAATTCATTAAGGGTGAAAAGTGGGTTATGTGAAAAATGAGCGTTTCAGAGCGAGAGCAGCCTGTTTTTGCACTGTACAGTCGCCTAAGGCTGAAAAGTGGCTTATGTGAAAAATGAGCGTTTCAGAGCGAGAGCAGCCTGTTTTTGCACTAAGCTGCATTTCACTGAAAAAAGGTCTTTCAAACAGGTTTACTAGCCTGAACTGGTTGAATTTGGATCTTCTTCATGGCAAATGAGTTTTTACCTGGAATTTAATTCATTAAGGCTGAAAAGTGGGTTATGTCAAAAATGAGCGTTTCAGAGCGATTGGAGGCTGTTTTAGCGCTGAAAAGTGGCTTATGTGAAAAATGAGCGTTTCAGAGCGAGAGCAGCCTGTTTTTGCACTAAGCTGCATTTCACTGAAAAAAGGTCTTTCAAACAGGTTTACTAGCCTGAACTGGTTGAATTTGGATCTTCTTCATGGCAAAGGAGTTTTTACCTGGATTTCATTCATTAAAGGTGAAAGTGGATTATGTCAAAAATGAGCGTTTCAGAGCGATTGGAGGCTGTTTTAGCGCTGAAAAGTGGCTTATGTGAAAAATGAGCGTTTCAGAGCGAGAGCAGCCTGTTTTGCACTAAGCTGCATTTCACTGAAAAAAGGTCTTTCAAACAGGTTACTAGCCTGAACTGGTTGAATTTGGATCTTCTTCATGGCAAAGGAGTTTTTACCTGGAATTTCATTCATTAAAGGTGAAAGTGGATTATGTCAAAAATGAGCGTTTCAGAGCGATTGGAGGCTGTTTTAGCGCTGAAAAGTGGCTTATGTGAAAAATGAGCGTTTCAGAGCGAGAGCAGCCTGTTTTTGCACTAAGCTGCATTTCACTGAAAAAAGGTCTTTCAAACAGGTTTACTAGCCTGAACTGGTTGAATTTGGATCTTCTTCATGGCAAAGGAGTTTTTACCTGGAATTTCATTCATTAAGGGTGAAAAGTGGGTTATGTGAAAAATGAGCGTTTCAGAGCGAGAGCAGCCTGTTTTTGCACTGTACAGTCGCCTAAGGCTGAAAAGTGGCTTATGTGAAAATGAGCGTTTCAGAGCGAGAGCAGCCTGTTTTGCACTAAGCTGCATTTCACTGAAAAAAGGTCTTTCAAACAGGTTTACTAGCCTGAACTGGTTGAATTTGGATCTTCTTCATGGCAAATGAGTTTTTACCTGGAATTTAATTCATTAAGGCTGAAAAGTGGGTTATGTCAAAAATGAGCGTTTCAGAGCGATTGGAGGCTGTTTTAGCGCTGAAAGTGGCTTATGAAAAATGAGCGTTTCAGAGCGAGAGCAGCCTGTTTTTGCACTAAGCTGCATTTCACTGAAAAAGGTCTTTCAAACAGGTTTACTAGCCTGAACTGGTTGAATTTGGATCTTCTTCATGGCAAAGGAGTTTTTACCTGGAATTTCATTCAATAGGTGAAAGTGGATTATGTCAAAAATGAGCGTTTCAGAGCGATTGGAGGCTGTTTTAGCGCTGAAAAGTGGCTTATGTGAAAAATGAGCGTTTCAGAGCGAGAGCAGCCTGTTTTGCACTAAGCTGCATTCACTGAAAAAAGGTCTTTCAAACAGGTTTACTAGCCTGAACTGGTTGAATTTGGATCTTCTTCATGGCAAAGGAGTTTTTACCTGGAATTTCATTCATTAAAGGTGAAAAGTGGCTTATGTCAAAAATGAGCGTTTCAGAGCAATTGGAGGCTGTTTTAGCACTGTACAGTCGCCTAAGGCTGAAAAGTGGCTTATGTGAAAAATGAGCGTTTCAGAGCGAGAGCAGCCTGTTTTTGCACTAAGCTGCATTTCACTGAAAAAAGGTCTTTCAAACAGGTTTACTAGCCTGAACTGGTTGAATTTGGATCTTCTTCATGGCAAAGGAGTTTTTACCTGGAATTTAATTCATTAAAGGTGAAATGTGGCTTATGTCAAAAATGAGCGTTTCAAGAGCGATTGGAGGCTGTTTTAGCACTGTACAGTCGCCTAAGGCTGAAAAGTGCTTATGTGAAAAATGAGCGTTTCAGAGCGAGAGCAGCCTGTTTTTGCACTAAGCTGCATTTCACTGAAAAAAGGTCTTTCAAACAGGTTTACTAGCCTGAACTGGTTGAATTTGGATCTTATTCATGGCAAAGGAGTTTTTACCTGGAATTTCATTCATTAAAGGTGAAAAGTGGCTTATGTCAAAAATGAGCGTTTCAGAGCGATTGGAGGCTGTTTTAGCGCTGAAAAGTGGCTTATGTGAAAAATGAGCGTTTCAGAGCGAGAGCAGCCTGTTTTTGCACTAAGCTGCATTTCACTGAAAAAGGTCTGTCAAACAGGTTTACTAGCCTGAACTGGTTGAATTTGGATCTTCTTCATGGCAAATGAGTTTTTACCTGGAATTTAATTCATTAAGGCTGAAAAGTGGGTTATGTCAAAAATGAGCGTTTCAGAGCGATAGGAGGCTGTTTTAGCACTGTACAGTCGCCTAAGGCTGAAAAGTGGCTTATGTGAAAAATGAGCGTTTCAGAGCGAGAGGAGGCTGTTTTTGCACTGTACAGTCGCCTATAAGGCTGAAAAGTGGCTTATGTGAAAAATGAGCGTTTCAGAGCGAGAGCAGCCTGTTTTTGCACTAAGCTGCATTTCACTGAAAAAAGGTCTTTCAAACAGGTTTACTAGCCTGAACTGGTTGAATTTGGATCTTCTTCATGGCAAATGAGTTTTTACCTGGAATTTAATTCATTAAGGCTGAAAAGTGGGTTATGTCAAAAATGAGCGTTTCAGAGCGATTGGAGGCTGTTTTAGCGCTGAAAAGTGGCTTATGTCAAAAATGAGCGTTTCAGAGCGATTGGAGGCTGTTTTAGCACTGTACAGTCGCCTAAGGCTGAAAAGTGGCTTATGTGAAAAATGAGCGTTTCAGAGCGAGAGCAGCCTGTTTTTGCACTAAGCTGCATTTCACTGAAAAAAGGTCTTTCAAACAGGTTTACTAGCCTGAACTGGTTGAATTTGGATCTTCTTCATGGCAAAGGAGTTTTTACCTGGAATTTCATTCATTAAGGCTGAAAAGTGGGTTATGTCAAAAATGAGCGTTTCAGAGCGATAGGAGGCTGTTTTAGCACTGTACAGTCGCCTAAGGCTGAAAAGTGGCTTATGTGAAAAATGAGCGTTTCAGAGCGAGAGCAGCCTGTTTTTGCACTAAGCTGCATTTCACTGAAAAAAGGTCTTTCAAACAGGTTTACTAGCCTGAACTGGTTGAATTTGGATCTTCTTCATGGCAAAGGAGTTTTTACCTGGAATTTCATTCATTAAAGGTGAAAAGTGGCTTATGTCAAAAATGAGCGTTTCAGAGCGATTGGAGGCTGTTTTAGCACTGTACAGTCGCCTAAGGCTGAAAAGTGGCTTATGTGAAAAATGAGCGTTTCAGAGCGAGAGCAGCCTGTTTTTGCACTAAGCTGCATTTCACTGAAAAAAGGTCTTTCAAACAGGTTTACTAGCCTGAACTGGTTGAATTTGGATCTTCTTCATGGCAAAGGAGTTTTTACCTGGAATTTCATTCATTAAGGCTGAAAAGTGGGTTATGTCAAAAATGAGCGTTTCAGAGCGATAGGAGGCTGTTTTAGCACTGTACAGTCGCCTAAGGCTGAAAAGTGGCTTATGTGAAAAATGTGCGTTTCAGAGCGAGAGCAGCCTGTTTTTGCACTAAGCTGCATTTCACTGAAAAAAAGTCTTTCAAACAGGTTTACTAGCCTGAACTGGTTGAATTTGGATCTTCTTCATGGCAAAGGAGTTTTTACCTGGAATTTCATTCATTAAAGGTGAAAAGTGGCTTATGTCAAAAATGAGCGTTTCAGAGCGATTGGAGGCTGTTTTAGCACTGTACAGTCGCCTAAGGCTGAAAAGTGGCTTATGTGAAAAATGAGCGTTTCAGAGCGAGAGCAGCCTGTTTTTGCACTAAGCTGCATTTCACTGAAAAAAGGTCTTTCAAACAGGTTTACTAGCCTGAACTGGTTGAATTTGGATCTTATTCATGGCAAAGGAGTTTTTACCTGGAATTTAATTCATTAAAGGTGAAAAGTGGCTTATGTCAAAAATGAGCGTTTCAGAGATATTGGAGGCTGTTTTAGCGCTGAAAAGTGGCTTTTGTGAAAAATGAGCGTTTCAGAGCGAGAGCAGCCTGTTTTTGCACTAAGCTGCATTTCACTGAAAAAAGGTCTTTCAAACAGGTTTACTAGCCTGAACTGGTTGAATTTGGATCTTCTTCATGGCAAAGGAGTTTTTACCTGGAATTTCATTCATTAAAGGTGAAATGTGGCTTATGTCAAAAATGAGCGTTTCAGAGCGATTGGAGGCTGTTTTAGCGCTGAAAAGTGGCTTATGTGAAAAATGAGCGTTTCAGAGCGATTGGAGGCTGTTTTAGCACTGTACAGTCGCCTAAGGCTGAAAAGTGGCTTATGTGAAAAATGAGCGTTTCAGAGCGAGAGCAGCCTGTTTTTGCACTAAGCTGCATTTCACTGAAAAAAGGTCTTTCAAACAGGTTTACTAGCCTGAACTGGTTGAATTTGGATCTTCTTCATGGCAAAGGAGTTTTTACCTGGAATTTAATTCATTAAGGGTGAAAAGTGGGTTATGTGAAAAATGAGCGTTTCAGAGCGAGAGCAGCCTGTTTTTGCACTGTACAGTCGCCTAAGGCTGAAAAGTGGCTTATGTGAAAAATGAGCGTTTCAGAGCGAGAGCAGCCTGTTTTTGCACTAAGCTGCATTTCACTGAAAAAAGGTCTTTCAAACAGGTTTACTAGCCTGAACTGGTTGAATTTGGATCTTCTTCATGGCAAATGAGTTTTTACCTGGAATTTAATTCATTAAGGCTGAAAAGTGGGTTATGTCAAAAATGAGCGTTTCAGAGCGATTGGAGGCTGTTTTAGCGCTGAAAAGTGGCTTATGTGAAAAATGAGCGTTTCAGAGCGAGAGCAGCCTGTTTTTGCACTAAGCTGCATTTCACTGAAAAAAGGTCTTTCAAACAGGTTTACTAGCCTGAACTGGTTGAATTTGGATCTTCTTCATGGCAAAGGAGTTTTTACCTGGAATTTCATTCATTAAAGGTGAAAAGTGGATTATGTCAAAAATGAGCGTTTCAGAGCGATTGGAGGCTGTTTTAGCGCTGAAAAGTGGCTTATGTGAAAAATGAGCGTTTCAGAGCGAGAGCAGCCTGTTTTTGCACTAAGCTGCATTTCACTGAAAAAAGGTCTTTCAAACAGGTTTACTAGCCTGAACTGGTTGAATTTGGATCTTCTTCATGGCAAAGGAGTTTTTACCTGGAATTTCATTCATTAAAGGTGAAAAGTGGCTTATGTCAAAAATGAGCGTTTCAGAGCAATTGGAGGCTGTTTTAGCACTGTACAGTCGCCTAAGGCTGAAAAGTGGCTTATGTGAAAAATGAGCGTTTCAGAGCGAGAGCAGCCTGTTTTTGCACTAAGCTGCATTTCACTGAAAAAAGGTCTTTCAAACAGGTTTACTAGCCTGAACTGGTTGAATTTGGATCTTCTTCATGGCAAAGGAGTTTTTACCTGGAATTTAATTCATTAAAGGTGAAATGTGGCTTATGTCAAAAATGAGCGTTTCAGAGCGATTGGAGG
This sequence comes from Pagrus pagrus, assembly GCF_965226575.1. NCBI lineage: Eukaryota > Metazoa > Chordata > Actinopteri > Spariformes > Sparidae > Pagrus > Pagrus pagrus. Next base: position 14,273 of record NW_028175058.1, read on the forward strand.
CTGTTTTAGCACTGTACAGTCGCCTAAGGCTGAAAAGTGGCTTATGTGAAAAATGAGCGTTTCAGAGCGAGAGCAGCCTGTTTTTGCACTAAGCTGCATTTCACTGAAAAAAGGTCTTTCAAACAGGTTTACTAGCCTGAACTGGTTGAATTTGGATCTTATTCATGGCAAAGGAGTTTTTACCTGGAATTTCATTCATTAAAGGTGAAAAGTGGCTTATGTCAAAAATGAGCGTTTCAGAGCGATTGGAGGCTGTTTTAGCGCTGAAAAGTGGCTTATGTGAAAAATGAGCGTTTCAGAGCGAGAGCAGCCTGTTTTTGCACTAAGCTGCATTTCACTGAAAAAAGGTCTGTCAAACAGGTTTACTAGCCTGAACTGGTTGAATTTGGATCTTCTTCATGGCAAATGAGTTTTTACCTGGAATTTAATTCATTAAGGCTGAAAAGTGGGTTATGTCAAAAATGAGCGTTTCAGAGCGATAGGAGGCTGTTTTAGCACTGTACAGTCGCCTAAGGCTGAAAAGTGGCTTATGTGAAAAATGAGCGTTTCAGAGCGAGAGGAGGCTGTTTTTGCACTGTACAGTCGCCTATAAGGCTGAAAAGTGGCTTATGTGAAAAATGAGCGTTTCAGAGCGAGAGCAGCCTGTTTTTGCACTAAGCTGCATTTCACTGAAAAAAGGTCTTTCAAACAGGTTTACTAGCCTGAACTGGTTGAATTTGGATCTTCTTCATGGCAAATGAGTTTTTACCTGGAATTTAATTCATTAAGGCTGAAAAGTGGGTTATGTCAAAAATGAGCGTTTCAGAGCGATTGGAGGCTGTTTTAGCGCTGAAAAGTGGCTTATGTCAAAAATGAGCGTTTCAGAGCGATTGGAGGCTGTTTTAGCACTGTACAGTCGCCTAAGGCTGAAAAGTGGCTTATGTGAAAAATGAGCGTTTCAGAGCGAGAGCAGCCTGTTTTTGCACTAAGCTGCATTTCACTGAAAAAAGGTCTTTCAAACAGGTTTACTAGCCTGAACTGGTTGAATTTGGATCTTCTTCATGGCAAAGGAGTTTTTACCTGGAATTTCATTCATTAAGGCTGAAAAGTGGGTTATGTCAAAAATGAGCGTTTCAGAGCGATAGGAGGCTGTTTTAGCACTGTACAGTCGCCTAAGGCTGAAAAGTGGCTTATGTGAAAAATGAGCGTTTCAGAGCGAGAGCAGCCTGTTTTTGCACTAAGCTGCATTTCACTGAAAAAAGGTCTTTCAAACAGGTTTACTAGCCTGAACTGGTTGAATTTGGATCTTCTTCATGGCAAAGGAGTTTTTACCTGGAATTTCATTCATTAAAGGTGAAAAGTGGCTTATGTCAAAAATGAGCGTTTCAGAGCGATTGGAGGCTGTTTTAGCACTGTACAGTCGCCTAAGGCTGAAAAGTGGCTTATGTGAAAAATGAGCGTTTCAGAGCGAGAGCAGCCTGTTTTTGCACTAAGCTGCATTTCACTGAAAAAAGGTCTTTCAAACAGGTTTACTAGCCTGAACTGGTTGAATTTGGATCTTCTTCATGGCAAAGGAGTTTTTACCTGGAATTTCATTCATTAAGGCTGAAAAGTGGGTTATGTCAAAAATGAGCGTTTCAGAGCGATAGGAGGCTGTTTTAGCACTGTACAGTCGCCTAAGGCTGAAAAGTGGCTTATGTGAAAAATGTGCGTTTCAGAGCGAGAGCAGCCTGTTTTTGCACTAAGCTGCATTTCACTGAAAAAAAGTCTTTCAAACAGGTTTACTAGCCTGAACTGGTTGAATTTGGATCTTCTTCATGGCAAAGGAGTTTTTACCTGGAATTTCATTCATTAAAGGTGAAAAGTGGCTTATGTCAAAAATGAGCGTTTCAGAGCGATTGGAGGCTGTTTTAGCACTGTACAGTCGCCTAAGGCTGAAAAGTGGCTTATGTGAAAAATGAGCGTTTCAGAGCGAGAGCAGCCTGTTTTTGCACTAAGCTGCATTTCACTGAAAAAAGGTCTTTCAAACAGGTTTACTAGCCTGAACTGGTTGAATTTGGATCTTATTCATGGCAAAGGAGTTTTTACCTGGAATTTAATTCATTAAAGGTGAAAAGTGGCTTATGTCAAAAATGAGCGTTTCAGAGATATTGGAGGCTGTTTTAGCGCTGAAAAGTGGCTTTTGTGAAAAATGAGCGTTTCAGAGCGAGAGCAGCCTGTTTTTGCACTAAGCTGCATTTCACTGAAAAAAGGTCTTTCAAACAGGTTTACTAGCCTGAACTGGTTGAATTTGGATCTTCTTCATGGCAAAGGAGTTTTTACCTGGAATTTCATTCATTAAAGGTGAAATGTGGCTTATGTCAAAAATGAGCGTTTCAGAGCGATTGGAGGCTGTTTTAGCGCTGAAAAGTGGCTTATGTGAAAAATGAGCGTTTCAGAGCGATTGGAGGCTGTTTTAGCACTTTACAGTCGCCTAAGGCTGAAAAGTGGCTTATGTGAAAAATGAGCGTTTCAGAGCGAGAGCAGCCTGTTTTTGCACTAAGCTGCATTTCACTGAAAAAAGGTCTTTCAAACAGGTTTACTAGCCTGAACTGGTTGAATTTGGATCTTCTTCATGGCAAATGAGTTTTTACCTGGAATTTAATTCATTAAGGCTGAAAAGTGGGTTATGTCAAAAATGAGCGTTTCAGAGCGATTGGAGGCTGTTTTAGCGCTGAAAAGTGGCTTATGTGAAAAATGAGCGTTTCAGAGCGAGAGCAGCCTGTTTTTGCACTAAGCTGCATTTCACTGAAAAAAGGTTTTTCAAACAGGTTTACTAGCCTGAACTGGTTGAATTTGGATCTTCTTCATGGCAAAGGAGTTTTTACCTGGAATTTCATTCATTAAAGGTGAAAAGTGGATTATGTCAAAAATGAGCGTTTCAGAGCGATTGGAGGCTGTTTTAGCACTGTACAGTCGCCTAAGGCTGAAAAGTGGCTTATGTGAAAAATGAGCGTTTCAGAGCGAGAGCAGCCTGTTTTTGCACTAAGCTGCATTTCACTGAAAAAAGGTCTTTCAAACAGGTTTACTAGCCTGAACTGGTTGAATTTGGATCTTCTTCATGGCAAAGGAGTTTTTACCTGGAATTTCATTCATTAAAGGTGAAAAGTGGATTATGTCAAAAATGAGCGTTTCAGAGCGATTGGAGGCTGTTTTAGCACTGTACAGTCGCCTAAGGCTGAAAAGTGGCTTATGTGAAAAATGAGCGTTTCAGAGCGAGAGCAGCCTGTTTTTGCACTAAGCTGCATTTCACTGAAAAAAGGTCTTTCAAACAGGTTTACTAGCCTGAACTGGTTGAATTTGGATCTTATTCATGGCAAAGGAGTTTTTACCTGGAATTTCATTCATTAAAGGTGAAAAGTGGCTTATGTCAAAAATGAGCGTTTCAGAGCGATTGGAGGCTGTTTTAGCGCTGAAAAGTGGCTTATGTGAAAAATGAGCGTTTCAGAGCGAGAGCAGCCTGTTTTTGCACTAAGCTGCATTTCACTGAAAAAAGGTCTTTCAAACAGGTTTACTAGCCTGAACTGGTTGAATTTGGATCTTCTTCATGGCAAAGGAGTTTTTACCTGGAATTTCATTCATTAAAGGTGAAATGTGGCTTATGTCAAAAATGAGCGTTTCAGAGCGATTGGAGGCTGTTTTAGCACTGTACAGTCGCCTAAGGCTGAAAAGTGGCTTATGTGAAAAATGAGCGTTTCAGAGCGAGAGCAGCCTGTTTTTGCACTAAGCTGCATTTCACTGAAAAAAGGTCTTTCAAACAGGTTTACTAGCCTGAACTGGTTGAATTTGGATCTTCTTCATGGCAAAGGAGTTTTTACCTGGAATTTCATTCATTAAGGCTGAAAAGTGGGTTATGTCAAAAATGAGCGTTTCAGAGCGATAGGAGGCTGTTTTAGCACTGTACAGTCGCCTAAGGCTGAAAAGTGGCTTATGTGAAAAATGAGCGTTTCAGAGCGAGAGCAGCCTGTTTTTGCACTAAGCTGCATTTCACTGAAAAAAGGTCTTTCAAACAGGTTTACTAGCCTGAACTGGTTGAATTTGGATCTTATTCATGGCAAAGGAGTTTTTACCTGGAATTTAATTCATTAAAGGTGAAAAGTGGCTTATGTCAAAAATGAGCGTTTCAGAGCGATTGGAGGCTGTTTTAGCACTGTACAGTCGCCTAAGGCTGAAAAGTGGCTTATGTGAAAAATGAGCGTTTCAGAGCGAGAGCAGCCTGTTTTTGCACTAAGCTGCATTTCACTGAAAAAAGGTCTTTCAAACAGGTTTACTAGCCTGAACTGGTTGAATTTGGATCTTATTCATGGCAAAGGAGTTTTTACCTGGAATTTAATTCATTAAAGGTGAAAAGTGGCTTATGTCAAAAATGAGCGTTTCAGAGCGATTGGAGGCTGTTTTAGCGCTGAAAAGTGGCTTTTGTGAAAAATGAGCGTTTCAGAGCGAGAGCAGCCTGTTTTTGCACTAAGCTGCATTTCACTGAAAAAAGGTCTTTCAAACAGGTTTACTAGCCTGAACTGGTTGAATTTGGATCTTCTTCATGGCAAAGGAGTTTTTACCTGGAATTTCATTCATTAAAGGTGAAATGTGGCTTATGTCAAAAATGAGCGTTTCAGAGCGATTGGAGGCTGTTTTAGCGCTGAAAAGTGGCTTATGTGAAAAATGAGCGTTTCAGAGCGATTGGAGGCTGTTTTAGCACTTTACAGTCGCCTAAGGCTGAAAAGTGGCTTATGTGAAAAATGAGCGTTTCAGAGCGAGAGCAGCCTGTTTTTGCACTAAGCTGCATTTCACTGAAAAAAGGTCTTTCAAACAGGTTTACTAGCCTGAACTGGTTGAATTTGGATCTTCTTCATGGCAAATGAGTTTTTACCTGGAATTTAATTCATTAAGGCTGAAAAGTGGGTTATGTCAAAAATGAGCGTTTCAGAGCGATTGGAGGCTGTTTTAGCGCTGAAAAGTGGCTTATGTGAAAAATGAGCGTTTCAGAGCGAGAGCAGCCTGTTTTAGCGCTGAAAAGTGGCTTATGTGAAAAATGAGCGTTTCAGAGCGAGAGCAGCCTGTTTTTGCACTAAGCTGCATTTCACTGAAAAAAGGTTTTTCAAACAGGTTTACTAGCCTGAACTGGTTGAATTTGGATCTTCTTCATGGCAAAGGAGTTTTTACCTGGAATTTCATTCATTAAAGGTGAAAAGTGGATTATGTCAAAAATGAGCGTTTCAGAGCGATTGGAGGCTGTTTTAGCGCTGAAAAGTGGCTTATGTGAAAAATGAGCGTTTCAGAGCGAGAGCAGCCTGTTTTTGCACTAAGCTGCATTTCACTGAAAAAAGGTCTTTCAAACAGGTTTACTAGCCTGAACTGGTTGAATTTGGATCTTCTTCATGGCAAAGGAGTTTTTACCTGGAATTTCATTCATTAAAGGTGAAAAGTGGCTTATGTCAAAAATGAGCGTTTCAGAGCGATTGGAGGCTGTTTTAGCGCTGAAAAGTGGCTTATGTGAAAAATGAGCGTTTCAGAGCGAGAGCAGCCTGTTTTTGCACTAAGCTGCATTTCACTGAAAAAAGGTCTTTCAAACAGGTTTACTAGCCTGAACTGGTTGAATTTGGATCTTCTTCATGGCAAAGGAGTTTTTACCTGGAATTTCATTCATTAAAGGTGAAATGTGGCTTATGTCAAAAATGAGCGTTTCAGAGCGATTGGAGGCTGTTTTAGCGCTGAAAAGTGGCTTATGTGAAAAATGAGCGTTTCAGAGCGATTGGAGGCTGTTTTAGCACTTTACAGTCGCCTAAGGCTGAAAAGTGGCTTATGTGAAAAATGAGCGTTTCAGAGCGAGAGCAGCCTGTTTTTGCACTAAGCTGCATTTCACTGAAAAAAGGTCTTTCAAACAGGTTTACTAGCCTGAACTGGTTGAATTTGGATCTTCTTCATGGCAAATGAGTTTTTACCTGGAATTTAATTCATTAAGGCTGAAAAGTGGGTTATGTCAAAAATGAGCGTTTCAGAGCGATTGGAGGCTGTTTTAGCGCTGAAAAGTGGCTTATGTGAAAAATGAGCGTTTCAGAGCGAGAGCAGCCTGTTTTTGCACTAAGCTGCATTTCACTGAAAAAAGGTTTTTCAAACAGGTTTACTAGCCTGAACTGGTTGAATTTGGATCTTCTTCATGGCAAAGGAGTTTTTACCTGGAATTTCATTCATTAAAGGTGAAAAGTGGATTATGTCAAAAATGAGCGTTTCAGAGCGATTGGAGGCTGTTTTAGCACTGTACAGTCGCCTAAGGCTGAAAAGTGGCTTATGTGAAAAATGAGCGTTTCAGAGCGAGAGCAGCCTGTTTTTGCACTAAGCTGCATTTCACTGAAAAAAGGTCTTTCAAACAGGTTTACTAGCCTGAACTGGTTGAATTTGGATCTTCTTCATGGCAAAGGAGTTTTTACCTGGAATTTCATTCATTAAAGGTGAAAAGTGGATTATGTCAAAAATGAGCGTTTCAGAGCGATTGGAGGCTGTTTTAGCACTGTACAGTCGCCTAAGGCTGAAAAGTGGCTTATGTGAAAAATGAGCGTTTCAGAGCGAGAGCAGCCTGTTTTTGCACTAAGCTGCATTTCACTGAAAAAAGGTTTTTCAAACAGGTTTACTAGCCTGAACTGGTTGAATTTGGATCTTCTTCATGGCAAAGGAGTTTTTACCTGGAATTTCATTCATTAAAGGTGAAAAGTGGATTATGTCAAAAATGAGCGTTTCAGAGCGATTGGAGGCTGTTTTAGCGCTGAAAAGTGGCTTATGTGAAAAATGAGCGTTTCAGAGCGAGAGCAGCCTGTTTTTGCACTAAGCTGCATTTCACTGAAAAAAGGTCTTTCAAACAGGTTTACTAGCCTGAACTGGTTGAATTTGGATCTTCTTCATGGCAAAGGAGTTTTTACCTGGAATTTCATTCATTAAAGGTGAAAAGTGGCTTATGTCAAAAATGAGCGTTTCAGAGCGATTGGAGGCTGTTTTAGCGCTGAAAAGTGGCTTATGTGAAAAATGAGCGTTTCAGAGCGAGAGCAGCCTGTTTTTGCACTAAGCTGCATTTCACTGAAAAAAGGTCTTTCAAACAGGTTTACTAGCCTGAACTGGTTGAATTTGGATCTTCTTCATGGCAAAGGAGTTTTTACCTGGAATTTCATTCATTAAAGGTGAAATGTGGCTTATGTCAAAAATGAGCGTTTCAGAGCGATTGGAGGCTGTTTTAGCGCTGAAAAGTGGCTTATGTGAAAAATGAGCGTTTCAGAGCGATTGGAGGCTGTTTTAGCACTTTACAGTCGCCTAAGGCTGAAAAGTGGCTTATGTGAAAAATGAGCGTTTCAGAGCGAGAGCAGCCTGTTTTTGCACTAAGCTGCATTTCACTGAAAAAAGGTCTTTCAAACAGGTTTACTAGCCTGAACTGGTTGAATTTGGATCTTCTTCATGGCAAATGAGTTTTTACCTGGAATTTAATTCATTAAGGCTGAAAAGTGGGTTATGTCAAAAATGAGCGTTTCAGAGCGATTGGAGGCTGTTTTAGCGCTGAAAAGTGGCTTATGTGAAAAATGAGCGTTTCAGAGCGAGAGCAGCCTGTTTTTGCACTAAGCTGCATTTCACTGAAAAAAGGTTTTTCAAACAGGTTTACTAGCCTGAACTGGTTGAATTTGGATCTTCTTCATGGCAAAGGAGTTTTTACCTGGAATTTCATTCATTAAAGGTGAAAAGTGGATTATGTCAAAAATGAGCGTTTCAGAGCGATTGGAGGCTGTTTTAGCACTGTACAGTCGCCTAAGGCTGAAAAGTGGCTTATGTGAAAAATGAGCGTTTCAGAGCGAGAGCAGCCTGTTTTTGCACTAAGCTGCATTTCACTGAAAAAAGGTCTTTCAAACAGGTTTACTAGCCTGAACTGGTTGAATTTGGATCTTCTTCATGGCAAAGGAGTTTTTACCTGGAATTTCATTCATTAAAGGTGAAAAGTGGATTATGTCAAAAATGAGCGTTTCAGAGCGATTGGAGGCTGTTTTAGCACTGTACAGTCGCCTAAGGCTGAAAAGTGGCTTATGTGAAAAATGAGCGTTTCAGAGCGAGAGCAGCCTGTTTTTGCACTAAGCTGCATTTCACTGAAAAAAGGTCTTTCAAACAGGTTTACTAGCCTGAACTGGTTGAATTTGGATCTTATTCATGGCAAAGGAGTTTTTACCTGGAATTTCATTCATTAAAGGTGAAAAGTGGCTTATGTCAAAAATGAGCGTTTCAGAGCGATAGGAGGCTGTTTTAGCACTGTACAGTCGCCTAAGGCTGAAAAGTGGCTTATGTGAAAAATGAGCGTTTCAGAGCGAGAGGAGGCTGTTTTTGCACTGTACAGTCGCCTATAAGGCTGAAAAGTGGCTTATGTGAAAAATGAGCGTTTCAGAGCGAGAGCAGCCTGTTTTTGCACTAAGCTGCATTTCACTGAAAAAAGGTCTTTCAAACAGGTTTACTAGCCTGAACTGGTTGAATTTGGATCTTCTTCATGGCAAATGAGTTTTTACCTGGAATTTAATTCATTAAGGCTGAAAAGTGGGTTATGTCAAAAATGAGCGTTTCAGAGCGATTGGAGGCTGTTTTAGCGCTGAAAAGTGGCTTATGTCAAAAATGAGCGTTTCAGAGCGATTGGAGGATGTTTTAGCACTGTACAGTCGCCTAAGGCTGAAAAGTGGCTTATGTGAAAAATGAGCGTTTCAGAGCGAGAGCAGCCTGTTTTTGCACTAAGCTGCATTTCACTGAAAAAAGGTCTTTCAAACAGGTTTACTAGCCTGAACTGGTTGAATTTGGATCTTATTCATGGCAAAGGAGTTTTTACCTGGAATTTCATTCATTAAAGGTGAAAAGTGGCTTATGTCAAAAATGAGCGTTTCAGAGCGATTGGAGGCTGTTTTAGCACTGTACAGTCGCCTAAGGCTGAAAAGTGGCTTATGTGAAAAATGAGCGTTTCAGAGCGAGAGCAGCCTGTTTTTGCACTAAGCTGCATTTCACTGAAAAAAGGTCTTTCAAACAGGTTTACTAGCCTGAACTGGTTGAATTTGGATCTTCTTCATGGCAAAGGAGTTTTTACCTGGAATTTCATTCATTAAAGGTGAAAAGTGGATTATGTCAAAAATGAGCGTTTCAGAGCGATTGGAGGCTGTTTTAGCACTGTACAGTCGCCTAAGGCTGAAAAGTGGCTTATGTGAAAAATGAGCGTTTCAGAGCGAGAGCAGCCTGTTTTTGCACTAAGCTGCATTTCACTGAAAAAAGGTCTTTCAAACAGGTTTACTAGCCTGAACTGGTTGAATTTGGATCTTCTTCATGGCAAAGGAGTTTTTACCTGGAATTTCATTCATTAAAGGTGAAAAGTGGATTATGTCAAAAATGAGCGTTTCAGAGCGATTGGAGGCTGTTTTAGCGCTGAAAAGTGGCTTATGTGAAAAATGAGCGTTTCAGAGCGAGAGCAGCCTGTTTTTGCACTAAGCTGCATTTCACTGAAAAAAGGTCTTTCAAACAGGTTTACTAGCCTGAACTGGTTGAATTTGGATCTTCTTCATGGCAAAGGAGTTTTTACCTGGAATTTCATTCATTAAAGGTGAAAAGTGGCTTATGTCAAAAATGAGCGTTTCAGAGCGATTGGAGGCTGTTTTAGCACTGTACAGTCGCCTAAGGCTGAAAAGTGGCTTATGTGAAAAATGAGCGTTTCAGAGCGAGAGCAGCCTGTTTTTGCACTAAGCTGCATTTCACTGAAAAAAGGTCTTTCAAACAGGTTTACTAGCCTGAACTGGTTGAATTTGGATCTTCTTCATGGCATAGGAGTTTTTACCTGGAATTTCATTCATTAAAGGTGAAAAGTGGCTTATGTCAAAAATGAGCGTTTCAGAGCGAGAGCAGCCTGTTTTTGCACTAAGCTGCATTTCACTGAAAAAAGGTCTTTCAAACAGGTTTACTAGCCTGAACTGGTTGAATTTGGATCTTCTTCATGGCAAAGGAGTTTTTACCTGGAATTTCATTCATTAAAGGTGAAAAGTGGCTTATGTCAAAAATGAGCGTTTCAGAGCGATTGGAGGCTGTTTTAGCGCTGAAAAGTGGCTTATGTGAAAAATGAGCGTTTCAGAGCGAGAGCAGCCTGTTTTTGCACTAAGCTGCATTTCACTGAAAAAAGGTCTTTCAAACAGGTTTACTAGCCTGAACTGGTTGAATTTGGATCTTCTTCATGGCAAAGGAGTTTTTACCTGGAATTTCATTCATTAAAGGTGAAAAGTGGCTTATGTCAAAAATGAGCGTTTCAGAGCGATTGGAGGCTGTTTTAGCACTGTACAGTCGCCTAAGGCTGAAAGTGGCTTATGTGAAAAATGAGCGTTTCAGAGCGAGAGCAGCCTGTTTTTGCACTAAGCTGCATTTCACTGAAAAAAGGTCTTTCAAACAGGTTTACTAGCCTGAACTGGTTGAATTTGGATCTTATTCATGGCAAAGGAGTTTTTACCTGGAATTTAATTCATTAAAGGTGAAAAGTGGCTTATGTCAAAAATGAGCGTTTCAGAGCGATTGGAGGCTGTTTTAGCGCTGAAAAGTGGCTTTTGTGAAAAATGAGCGTTTCAGAGCGAGAGCAGCCTGTTTTTGCACTAAGCTGCATTTCACTGAAAAAAGGTCTTTCAAACAGGTTTACTAGCCTGAACTGGTTGAATTTGGATCTTCTTCATGGCAAAGGAGTTTTTACCTGGAATTTCATTCATTAAAGGTGAAATGTGGCTTATGTCAAAAATGAGCGTTTCAGAGCGATTGGAGGCTGTTTTAGCGCTGAAAAGTGGCTTATGTGAAAAATGAGCGTTTCAGAGCGATTGGAGGCTGTTTTAGCACTTTACAGTCGCCTAAGGCTGAAAAGTGGCTTATGTGAAAAATGAGCGTTTCAGAGCGAGAGCAGCCTGTTTTTGCACTAAGCTGCATTTCACTGAAAAAAGGTCTTTCAAACAGGTTTACTAGCCTGAACTGGTTGAATTTGGATCTTCTTCATGGCAAATGAGTTTTTACCTGGAATTTAATTCATTAAGGCTGAAAAGTGGGTTATGTCAAAAATGAGCGTTTCAGAGCGATTGGAGGCTGTTTTAGCGCTGAAAAGTGGCTTATGTGAAAAATGAGCGTTTCAGAGCGAGAGCAGCCTGTTTTTGCACTAAGCTGCATTTCACTGAAAAAAGGTTTTTCAAACAGGTTTACTAGCCTGAACTGGTTGAATTTGGATCTTCTTCATGGCAAAGGAGTTTTTACCTGGAATTTCATTCATTAAAGGTGAAAAGTGGATTATGTCAAAAATGAGCGTTTCAGAGCGATTGGAGGCTGTTTTAGCGCTGAAAAGTGGCTTATGTGAAAAATGAGCGTTTCAGAGCGAGAGCAGCCTGTTTTTGCACTAAGCTGCATTTCACTGAAAAAAGGTCTTTCAAACAGGTTTACTAGCCTGAACTGGTTGAATTTGGATCTTCTTCATGGCAAAGGAGTTTTTACCTGGAATTTCATTCATTAAAGGTGAAATGTGGCTTATGTCAAAAATGAGCGTTTCAGAGCGATTGGAGGCTGTTTTAGCGCTGAAAAGTGGCTTATGTGAAAAATGAGCGTTTCAGAGCGATTGGAGGCTGTTTTAGCACTGTACAGTCGCCTAAGGCTGAAAAGTGGCTTATGTGAAAAATGAGCGTTTCAGAGCGAGAGCAGCCTGTTTTTGCACTAAGCTGCATTTCACTGAAAAAAGGTCTTTCAAACAGGTTTACTAGCCTGAACTGGTTGAATTTGGATCTTCTTCATGGCAAATGAGTTTTTACCTGGAATTTAATTCATTAAGGCTGAAAAGTGGGTTATGTCAAAAATGAGCGTTTCAGAGCGATTGGAGGCTGTTTTAGCGCTGAAAAGTGGCTTATGTGAAAAATGAGCGTTTCAGAGCGAGAGCAGCCTGTTTTTGCACTAAGCTGCATTTCACTGAAAAAAGGTTTTTCAAACAGGTTTACTAGCCTGAACTGGTTGAATTTGGATCTTCTTCATGGCAAAGGAGTTTTTACCTGGAATTTCATTCATTAAAGGTGAAAAGTGGATTATGTCAAAAATGAGCGTTTCAGAGCGATTGGAGGCTGTTTTAGCACTGTACAGTCGCCTAAGGCTGAAAAGTGGCTTATGTGAAAAATGAGCGTTTCAGAGCGAGAGCAGCCTGTTTTTGCACTAAGCTGCATTTCACTGAAAAAAGGTCTTTCAAACAGGTTTACTAGCCTGAACTGGTTGAATTTGGATCTTCTTCATGGCAAAGGAGTTTTTACCTGGAATTTCATTCATTAAAGGTGAAAAGTGGATTATGTCAAAAATGAGCGTTTCAGAGCGATTGGAGGCTGTTTTAGCACTGTACAGTCGCCTAAGGCTGAAAAGTGGCTTATGTGAAAAATGAGCGTTTCAGAGCGAGAGCAGCCTGTTTTTGCACTAAGCTGCATTTCACTGAAAAAAGGTCTTTCAAACAGGTTTACTAGCCTGAACTGGTTGAATTTGGATCTTATTCATGGCAAAGGAGTTTTTACCTGGAATTTCATTCATTAAAGGTGAAAAGTGGCTTATGTCAAAAATGAGCGTTTCAGAGCGATAGGAGGCTGTTTTAGCACTGTACAGTCGCCTAAGGCTGAAAAGTGGCTTATGTGAAAAATGAGCGTTTCAGAGCGAGAGGAGGCTGTTTTTGCACTGTACAGTCGCCTATAAGGCTGAAAAGTGGCTTATGTGAAAAATGAGCGTTTCAGAGCGATTGGAGCCTGTTTTTGCACTAAGCTGCATTTCACTGAAAAAAGGTCTTTCAAACAGGTTTACTAGCCTGAACTGGTTGAATTTGGATCTTCTTCATGGCAAATGAGTTTTTACCTGGAATTTAATTCATTAAGGCTGAAAAGTGGGTTATGTCAAAAATGAGCGTTTCAGAGCGATTGGAGGCTGTTTTAGCACTGTACAGTCGCCTAAGGCTGAAAAGTGGCTTATGTGAAAAATGAGCGTTTCAGAGCGAGAGCAGCCTGTTTTTGCACTAAGCTGCATTTCACTGAAAAAAGGTCTTTCAAACAGGTTTACTAGCCTGAACTGGTTGAATTTGGATCTTATTCATGGCAAAGGAGTTTTTACCTGGAATTTCATTCATTAAAGGTGAAAAGTGGCTTATGTCAAAAATGAGCGTTTCAGAGCGATTGGAGGCTGTTTTAGCACTGTACAGTCGCCTAAGGCTGAAAAGTGGCTTATGTGAAAAATGAGCGTTTCAGAGCGAGAGCAGCCTGTTTTTGCACTAAGCTGCATTTCACTGAAAAAAGGTCTTTCAAACAGGTTTACTAGCCTGAACTGGTTGAATTTGGATCTTCTTCATGGCAAAGGAGTTTTTACCTGGAATTTCATTCATTAAAGGTGAAAAGTGGATTATGTCAAAAATGAGCGTTTCAGAGCGATTGGAGGCTGTTTTAGCGCTGAAAAGTGGCTTATGTGAAAAATGAGCGTTTCAGAGCGAGAGCAGCCTGTTTTTGCACTAAGCTGCATTTCACTGAAAAAAGGTCTTTCAAACAGGTTTACTAGCCTGAACTGGTTGAATTTGGATCTTCTTCATGGCAAAGGAGTTTTTACCTGGAATTTCATTCATTAAAGGTGAAAAGTGGCTTATGTCAAAAATGAGCGTTTCAGAGCGATTGGAGGCTGTTTTAGCACTGTACAGTCGCCTAAGGCTGAAAAGTGGCTTATGTGAAAAATGAGCGTTTCAGAGCGAGAGCAGCCTGTTTTTGCACTAAGCTGCATTTCACTGAAAAAAGGTCTTTCAAACAGGTTTACTAGCCTGAACTGGTTGAATTTGGATCTTCTTCATGGCAAAGGAGTTTTTACCTGGAATTTCATTCATTAAAGGTGAAAAGTGGCTTATGTCAAAAATGAGCGTTTCAGAGCGATTGGAGGCTGTTTTAGCGCTGAAAAGTGGCTTATGTGAACAATGAGCGTTTCAGAGCGAGAGCAGCCTGTTTTTGCACTAAGCTGCATTTCACTGAAAAAAGGTCTTTCAAACAGGTTTACTAGCCTGAACTGGTTGAATTTGGATCTTCTTCATGGCAAAGGAGTTTTTACCTGGAATTTCATTCATTAAAGGTGAAATGTGGCTTATGTCAAAAATGAGCGTTTCAGAGCGATTGGAGGCTGTTTTAGCGCTGAAAAGTGGCTTATGTGAAAAATGAGCGTTTCAGAGCGATTGGAGGCTGTTTTAGCACTGTACAGTCGCCTAAGGCTGAAAAGTGGCTTATGTGAAAAATGAGCGTTTCAGAGCGAGAGCAGCCTGTTTTTGCACTAAGCTGCATTTCACTGAAAAAAGGTCTTTCAAACAGGTTTACTAGCCTGAACTGGTTGAATTTGGATCTTCTTCATGGCAAATGAGTTTTTACCTGGAATTTAATTCATTAAGGCTGAAAAGTGGGTTATGTCAAAAATGAGCGTTTCAGAGCGATTGGAGGCTGTTTTAGCGCTGAAAAGTGGCTTATGTCAAAAATGAGCGTTTCAGAGCGATTGGAGGATGTTTTAGCACTGTACAGTCGCCTAAGGCTGAAAAGTGGCTTATGTGAAAAATGAGCGTTTCAGAGCGAGAGCAGCCTGTTTTTGCACTAAGCTGCATTTCACTGAAAAAAGGTCTTTCAAACAGGTTTACTAGCCTGAACTGGTTGAATTTGGATCTTATTCATGGCAAAGGAGTTTTTACCTGGAATTTCATTCATTAAAGGTGAAAAGTGGCTTATGTCAAAAATGAGCGTTTCAGAGCGATTGGAGGCTGTTTTAGCACTGTACAGTCGCCTAAGGCTGAAAAGTGGCTTATGTGAAAAATGAGCGTTTCAGAGCGAGAGCAGCCTGTTTTTGCACTAAGCTGCATTTCACTGAAAAAAGGTCTTTCAAACAGGTTTACTAGCCTGAACTGGTTGAATTTGGATCTTCTTCATGGCAAAGGAGTTTTTACCTGGAATTTCATTCATTAAAGGTGAAAAGTGGATTATGTCAAAAATGAGCGTTTCAGAGCGATTGGAGGCTGTTTTAGCACTGTACAGTCGCCTAAGGCTGAAAAGTGGCTTATGTGAAAAATGAGCGTTTCAGAGCGAGAGCAGCCTGTTTTTGCACTAAGCTGCATTTCACTGAAAAAAGGTCTTTCAAACAGGTTTACTAGCCTGAACTGGTTGAATTTGGATCTTCTTCATGGCAAAGGAGTTTTTACCTGGAATTTCATTCATTAAAGGTGAAAAGTGGCTTATGTCAAAAATGAGCGTTTCAGAGCGATTGGAGGCTGTTTTAGCGCTGAAAAGTGGCTTATGTGAAAAATGAGCGTTTCAGAGCGAGAGCAGCCTGTTTTTGCACTAAGCTGCATTTCACTGAAAAAAGGTCTTTCAAACAGGTTTACTAGCCTGAACTGGTTGAATTTGGATCTTCTTCATGGCAAAGGAGTTTTTACCTGGAATTTCATTCATTAAAGGTGAAAAGTGGCTTATGTCAAAAATGAGCGTTTCAGAGCGATTGGAGGCTGTTTTAGCACTGTACAGTCGCCTAAGGCTGAAAAGTGGCTTATGTGAAAAATGAGCGTTTCAGAGCGAGAGCAGCCTGTTTTTGCACTAAGCTGCATTTCACTGAAAAAAGGTCTTTCAAACAGGTTTACTAGCCTGAACTGGTTGAATTTGGATCTTCTTCATGGCATAGGAGTTTTTACCTGGAATTTCATTCATTAAAGGTGAAAAGTGGCTTATGTCAAAAATGAGCGTTTCAGAGCGAGAGCAGCCTGTTTTTGCACTAAGCTGCATTTCACTGAAAAAAGGTCTTTCAAACAGGTTTACTAGCCTGAACTGGTTGAATTTGGATCTTCTTCATGGCAAAGGAGTTTTTACCTGGAATTTCATTCATTAAAGGTGAAATGTGGCTTATGTCAAAAATGAGCGTTTCAGAGCGATTGGAGGCTGTTTTAGCGCTGAAAAGTGGCTTATGTGAAAAATGAGCGTTTCAGAGCGATTGGAGGCTGTTTTAGCACTGTACAGTCGCCTAAGGCTGAAAAGTGGCTTATGTGAAAAATGAGCGTTTCAGAGCGAGAGCAGCCTGTTTTTGCACTAAGCTGCATTTCACTGAAAAAAGGTCTTTCAAACAGGTTTACTAGCCTGAACTGGTTGAATTTGGATCTTCTTCATGGCAAATGAGTTTTTACCTGGAATTTAATTCATTAAGGCTGAAAAGTGGGTTATGTCAAAAATGAGCGTTTCAGAGCGATTGGAGGCTGTTTTAGCGCTGAAAAGTGGCTTATGTGAAAAATGAGCGTTTCAGAGCGAGAGCAGCCTGTTTTTGCACTAAGCTGCATTTCACTGAAAAAAGGTCTTTCAAACAGGTTTACTAGCCTGAACTGGTTGAATTTGGATCTTCTTCATGGCAAAGGAGTTTTTACCTGGAATTTCATTCATTAAAGGTGAAATGTGGCTTATGTCAAAAATGAGCGTTTCAGAGCGATTGGAGGCTGTTTTAGCACTGTACAGTCGCCTAAGGCTGAAAAGTGGCTTATGTGAAAAATGAGCGTTTCAGAGCGAGAGCAGCCTGTTTTTGCACTGTACAGTCGCCTATAAGGCTGAAAAGTGGCTTATGTGAAAAATGAGCGTTTCAGAGCGAGAGCAGCCTGTTTTTGCACTAAGCTGCATTTCACTGAAAAAAGGTCTTTCAAACAGGTTTACTAGCCTGAACTGGTTGAATTTGGATCTTCTTCATGGCAAATGAGTTTTTACCTGGAATTTAATTCATTAAGGCTGAAAAGTGGGTTATGTCAAAAATGAGCGTTTCAGAGCGATTGGAGGCTGTTTTAGCGCTGAAAAGTGGCTTATGTCAAAAATGAGCGTTTCAGAGCGATTGGAGGATGTTTTAGCACTGTACAGTCTCCTAAGGCTGAAAAGTGGCTTATGTGAAAAATGAGCGTTTCAGAGCGAGAGCAGCCTGTTTTTGCACTAAGCTGCATTTCACTGAAAAAAGGTCTTTCAAACAGGTTTACTAGCCTGAACTGGTTGAATTTGGATCTTATTCATGGCAAAGGAGTTTTTACCTGGAATTTCATTCATTAAAGGTGAAAAGTGGCTTATGTCAAAAATGAGCGTTTCAGAGCGATTGGAGGCTGTTTTAGCACTGTACAGTCGCCTAAGGCTGAAAAGTGGCTTATGTGAAAAATGAGCGTTTCAGAGCGAGAGCAGCCTGTTTTTGCACTAAGCTGCATTTCACTGAAAAAAGGTCTTTCAAACAGGTTTACTAGCCTGAACTGGTTGAATTTGGATCTTCTTCATGGCAAAGGAGTTTTTACCTGGAATTTCATTCATTAAAGGTGAAAAGTGGATTATGTCAAAAATGAGCGTTTCAGAGCGATTGGAGGCTGTTTTAGCACTGTACAGTCGCCTAAGGCTGAAAAGTGGCTTATGTGAAAAATGAGCGTTTCAGAGCGAGAGCAGCCTGTTTTTGCACTAAGCTGCATTTCACTGAAAAAAGGTCTTTCAAACAGGTTTACTAGCCTGAACTGGTTGAATTTGGATCTTCTTCATGGCAAAGGAGTTTTTACCTGGAATTTCATTCATTAAAGGTGAAAAGTGGATTATGTCAAAAATGAGCGTTTCAGAGCGATTGGAGGCTGTTTTAGCGCTGAAAAGTGGCTTATGTGAAAAATGAGCGTTTCAGAGCGAGAGCAGCCTGTTTTTGCACTAAGCTGCATTTCACTGAAAAAAGGTCTTTCAAACAGGTTTACTAGCCTGAACTGGTTGAATTTGGATCTTCTTCATGGCAAAGGAGTTTTTACCTGGAATTTCATTCATTAAAGGTGAAAAGTGGCTTATGTCAAAAATGAGCGTTTCAGAGCGATTGGAGGCTGTTTTAGCACTGTACAGTCGCCTAAGGCTGAAAAGTGGCTTATGTGAAAAATGAGCGTTTCAGAGCGAGAGCAGCCTGTTTTTGCACTAAGCTGCATTTCACTGAAAAAAGGTCTTTCAAACAGGTTTACTAGCCTGAACTGGTTGAATTTGGATCTTCTTCATGGCATAGGAGTTTTTACCTGGAATTTCATTCATTAAAGGTGAAAAGTGGCTTATGTCAAAAATGAGCGTTTCAGAGCGATTGGAGGCTGTTTTAGCACTGTACAGTCGCCTAAGGCTGAAAAGTGGCTTATGTGAAAAATGAGCGTTTCAGAGCGAGAGCAGCCTGTTTTTGCACTAAGCTGCATTTCACTGAAAAAAGGTCTTTCAAACAGGTTTACTAGCCTGAACTGGTTGAATTTGGATCTTATTCATGGCAAAGGAGTTTTTACCTGGAATTTCATTCATTAAAGGTGAAAAGTGGCTTATGTCAAAAATGAGCGTTTCAGAGCGATTGGAGGCTGTTTTAGCGCTGAAAAGTGGCTTTTGTGAAAAATGAGCGTTTCAGAGCGATTGGAGGCTGTTTTAGCACTGTACAGTCGCCTAAGGCTGAAAAGTGGCTTATGTGAAAAATGAGCGTTTCAGAGCGAGAGCAGCCTGTTTTTGCACTAAGCTGCATTTCACTGAAAAAAGGTCTTTCAAACAGGTTTACTAGCCTGAACTGGTTGAATTTGGATCTTCTTCATGGCAAATGAGTTTTTACCTGGAATTTAATTCATTAAGGCTGAAAAGTGGGTTATGTCAAAAATGAGCGTTTCAGAGCGATTGGAGGCTGTTTTAGCGCTGAAAAGTGGCTTATGTGAAAAATGAGCGTTTCAGAGCGAGAGCAGCCTGTTTTTGCACTAAGCTGCATTTCACTGAAAAAAAGTCTTTCAAACAGGTTTACTAGCCTGAACTGGTTGAATTTGGATCTTCTTCATGGCAAAGGAGTTTTTACCTGGAATTTCATTCATTAAAGGTGAAAAGTGGCTTATGTCAAAAATGAGCGTTTCAGAGCGATTGGAGGCTGTTTTAGCACTGTACAGTCGCCTAAGGCTGAAAAGTGGCTTATGTGAAAAATGAGCGTTTCAGAGCGAGAGCAGCCTGTTTTTGCACTAAGCTGCATTTCACTGAAAAAAGGTCTTTCAAACAGGTTTACTAGCCTGAACTGGTTGAATTTGGATCTTCTTCATGGCAAAGGAGTTTTTACCTGGAATTTCATTCATTAAAGGTGAAAAGTGGATTATGTCAAAAATGAGCGTTTCAGAGCGATTGGAGGCTGTTTTAGCACTGTACAGTCGCCTAAGGCTGAAAAGTGGCTTATGTGAAAAATGAGCGTTTCAGAGCGAGAGCAGCCTGTTTTTGCACTAAGCTGCATTTCACTGAAAAAAGGTCTTTCAAACAGGTTTACTAGCCTGAACTGGTTGAATTTGGATCTTCTTCATGGCAAAGGAGTTTTTACCTGGAATTTCATTCATTAAAGGTGAAAAGTGGCTTATGTCAAAAATGAGCGTTTCAGAGCGATTGGAGGCTGTTTTAGCGCTGAAAAGTGGCTTATGTGAAAAATGAGCGTTTCAGAGCGAGAGCAGCCTGTTTTTGCACTAAGCTGCATTTCACTGAAAAAAGGTCTTTCAAACAGGTTTACTAGCCTGAACTGGTTGAATTTGGATCTTCTTCATGGCAAAGGAGTTTTTACCTGGAATTTCATTCATTAAAGGTGAAATGTGGCTTATGTCAAAAATGAGCGTTTCAGAGCGATTGGAGGCTGTTTTAGCACTGTACAGTCGCCTAAGGCTGAAAAGTGGCTTATGTGAAAAATGAGCGTTTCAGAGCGAGAGCAGCCTGTTTTTGCACTAAGCTGCATTTCACTGAAAAAAGGTCTTTCAAACAGGTTTACTAGCCTGAACTGGTTGAATTTGGATCTTATTCATGGCAAAGGAGTTTTTACCTGGAATTTCATTCATTAAAGGTGAAAAGTGGCTTATGTCAAAAATGAGCGTTTCAGAGCGATTGGAGGCTGTTTTAGCGCTGAAAAGTGGCTTATGTGAAAAATGAGCGTTTCAGAGCGAGAGCAGCCTGTTTTTGCACTAAGCTGCATTTCACTGAAAAAAGGTCTGTCAAACAGGTTTACTAGCCTGAACTGGTTGAATTTGGATCTTCTTCATGGCAAATGAGTTTTTACCTGGAATTTAATTCATTAAGGCTGAAAAGTGGGTTATGTCAAAAATGAGCGTTTCGGAGCGATAGGAGGCTGTTTTAGCACTGTACAGTCGCCTAAGGCTGAAAAGTGGCTTATGTGAAAAATGAGCGTTTCAGAGCGAGAGGAGGCTGTTTTTGCACTGTACAGTCGCCTATAAGGCTGAAAAGTGGCTTATGTGAAAAATGAGCGTTTCAGAGCGAGAGCAGCCTGTTTTTGCACTAAGCTGCATTTCACTGAAAAAAGGTCTTTCAAACAGGTTTACTAGCCTGAACTGGTTGAATTTGGATCTTCTTCATGGCAAATGAGTTTTTACCTGGAATTTAATTCATTAAGGCTGAAAAGTGGGTTATGTCAAAAATGAGCGTTTCGGAGCGATAGGAGGCTGTTTTAGCACTGTACAGTCGCCTAAGGCTGAAAAGTGGCTTATGTGAAAAATGAGCGTTTCAGAGCGAGAGGAGGCTGTTTTTGCACTGTACAGTCGCCTATAAGGCTGAAAAGTGGCTTATGTGAAAAATGAGCGTTTCAGAGCGAGAGCAGCCTGTTTTTGCACTAAGCTGCATTTCACTGAAAAAAGGTCTTTCAAACAGGTTTACTAGCCTGAACTGGTTGAATTTGGATCTTCTTCATGGCAAATGAGTTTTTACCTGGAATTTAATTCATTAAGGCTGAAAAGTGGGTTATGTCAAAAATGAGCGTTTCAGAGCGATTGGAGGCTGTTTTAGCACTGTACAGTTGCCTAAGGCTGAAAAGTGGCTTATGTGAAAAATGAGCGTTTCAGAGCGAGAGCAGCCTGTTTTTGCACTAAGCTGCATTTCACTGAAAAAAGGTCTTTCAAACAGGTTTACTAGCCTGAACTGGTTGAATTTGGATCTTATTCATGGCAAAGGAGTTTTTACCTGGAATTTCATTCATTAAAGGTGAAAAGTGGCTTATGTCAAAAATGAGCGTTTCAGAGCGATTGGAGGCTGTTTTAGCACTGTACAGTCGCCTAAGGCTGAAAAGTGGCTTATGTGAAAAATGAGCGTTTCAGAGCGAGAGCAGCCTGTTTTTGCACTAAGCTGCATTTCACTGAAAAAAAGTCTTTCAAACAGGTTTACTAGCCTGAACTGGTTGAATTTGGATCTTCTTCATGGCAAAGGAGTTTTTACCTGGAATTTCATTCATTAAAGGTGAAAAGTGGCTTATGTCAAAAATGAGCGTTTCAGAGCGATTGGAGGCTGTTTTAGCACTGTACAGTCGCCTAAGGCTGAAAAGTGGCTTATGTGAAAAATGAGCGTTTCAGAGCGAGAGCAGCCTGTTTTTGCACTAAGCTGCATTTCACTGAAAAAAGGTCTTTCAAACAGGTTTACTAGCCTGAACTGGTTGAATTTGGATCTTCTTCATGGCAAAGGAGTTTTTACCTGGAATTTCATTCATTAAAGGTGAAAAGTGGATTATGTCAAAAATGAGCGTTTCAGAGCGATTGGAGGCTGTTTTAGCACTGTACAGTCGCCTAAGGCTGAAAAGTGGCTTATGTGAAAAATGAGCGTTTCAGAGCGAGAGCAGCCTGTTTTTGCACTAAGCTGCATTTCACTGAAAAAAGGTCTTTCAAACAGGTTTACTAGCCTGAACTGGTTGAATTTGGATCTTCTTCATGGCAAAGGAGTTTTTACCTGGAATTTCATTCATTAAAGGTGAAAAGTGGCTTATGTCAAAAATGAGCGTTTCAGAGCGATTGGAGGCTGTTTTAGCGCTGAAAAGTGGCTTATGTGAAAAATGAGCGTTTCAGAGCGAGAGCAGCCTGTTTTTGCACTAAGCTGCATTTCACTGAAAAAAGGTCTTTCAAACAGGTTTACTAGCCTGAACTGGTTGAATTTGGATCTTCTTCATGGCAAAGGAGTTTTTACCTGGAATTTCATTCATTAAAGGTGAAATGTGGCTTATGTCAAAAATGAGCGTTTCAGAGCGATTGGAGGCTGTTTTAGCACTGTACAGTCGCCTAAGGCTGAAAAGTGGCTTATGTGAAAAATGAGCGTTTCAGAGCGAGAGCAGCCTGTTTTTGCACTAAGCTGCATTTCACTGAAAAAAGGTCTTTCAAACAGGTTTACTAGCCTGAACTGGTTGAATTTGGATCTTCTTCATGGCAAAGGAGTTTTTACCTGGAATTTCATTCATTAAAGGTGAAAAGTGGCTTATGTCAAAAATGAGCGTTTCAGAGCGATTGGAGGCTGTTTTAGCGCTGAAAAGTGGCTTATGTGAAAAATGAGCGTTTCAGAGCGAGAGCAGCCTGTTTTTGCACTAAGCTGCATTTCACTGAAAAAAGGTCTTTCAAACAGGTTTACTAGCCTGAACTGGTTGAATTTGGATCTTCTTCATGGCAAAGGAGTTTTTACCTGGAATTTCATTCATTAAAGGTGAAAAGTGGCTTATGTCAAAAATGAGCGTTTCAGAGCGATTGGAGGCTGTTTTAGCACTGTACAGTCGCCTAAGGCTGAAAAGTGGCTTATGTGAAAAATGAGCGTTTCAGAGCGAGAGCAGCCTGTTTTTGCACTAAGCTGCATTTCACTGAAAAAAGGTCTTTCAAACAGGTTTACTAGCCTGAACTGGTTGAATTTGGATCTTCTTCATGGCATAGGAGTTTTTACCTGGAATTTCATTCATTAAAGGTGAAAAGTGGCTTATGTCAAAAATGAGCGTTTCAGAGCGAGAGCAGCCTGTTTTTGCACTAAGCTGCATTTCACTGAAAAAAGGTCTTTCAAACAGGTTTACTAGCCTGAACTGGTTGAATTTGGATCTTCTTCATGGCAAAGGAGTTTTTACCTGGAATTTCATTCATTAAAGGTGAAATGTGGCTTATGTCAAAAATGAGCGTTTCAGAGCGATTGGAGGCTGTTTTAGCGCTGAAAAGTGGCTTATGTGAAAAATGAGCGTTTCAGAGCGATTGGAGGCTGTTTTAGCACTGTACAGTCGCCTAAGGCTGAAAAGTGGCTTATGTGAAAAATGAGCGTTTCAGAGCGAGAGCAGCCTGTTTTTGCACTAAGCTGCATTTCACTGAAAAAAGGTCTTTCAAACAGGTTTACTAGCCTGAACTGGTTGAATTTGGATCTTCTTCATGGCAAATGAGTTTTTACCTGGAATTTAATTCATTAAGGCTGAAAAGTGGGTTATGTCAAAAATGAGCGTTTCAGAGCGATTGGAGGCTGTTTTAGCGCTGAAAAGTGGCTTATGTGAAAAATGAGCGTTTCAGAGCGAGAGCAGCCTGTTTTTGCACTAAGCTGCATTTCACTGAAAAAAGGTCTTTCAAACAGGTTTACTAGCCTGAACTGGTTGAATTTGGATCTTCTTCATGGCAAAGGAGTTTTTACCTGGAATTTCATTCATTAAAGGTGAAATGTGGCTTATGTCAAAAATGAGCGTTTCAGAGCGATTGGAGGCTGTTTTAGCACTGTACAGTCGCCTAAGGCTGAAAAGTGGCTTATGTGAAAAATGAGCGTTTCAGAGCGAGAGCAGCCTGTTTTTGCACTGTACAGTCGCCTATAAGGCTGAAAAGTGGCTTATGTGAAAAATGAGCGTTTCAGAGCGAGAGCAGCCTGTTTTTGCACTAAGCTGCATTTCACTGAAAAAAGGTCTTTCAAACAGGTTTACTAGCCTGAACTGGTTGAATTTGGATCTTCTTCATGGCAAATGAGTTTTTACCTGGAATTTAATTCATTAAGGCTGAAAAGTGGGTTATGTCAAAAATGAGCGTTTCAGAGCGATTGGAGGCTGTTTTAGCGCTGAAAAGTGGCTTATGTCAAAAATGAGCGTTTCAGAGCGATTGGAGGCTGTTTTAGCACTGTACAGTCGCCTAAGGCTGAAAAGTGGCTTATGTGAAAAATGAGCGTTTCAGAGCGAGAGCAGCCTGTTTTTGCACTAAGCTGCATTTCACTGAAAAAAGGTCTTTCAAACAGGTTTACTAGCCTGAACTGGTTGAATTTGGATCTTCTTCATGGCAAATGAGTTTTTACCTGGAATTTCATTCATTAAAGGTGAAAAGTGGATTATGTCAAAAATGAGCGTTTCAGAGCGATTGGAGGCTGTTTTAGCGCTGAAAAGTGGCTTATGTGAAAAATGAGCGTTTCAGAGCGAGAGCAGCCTGTTTTTGCACTAAGCTGCATTTCACTGAAAAAAGGTCTTTCAAACAGGTTTACTAGCCTGAACTGGTTGAATTTGGATCTTCTTCATGGCAAAGGAGTTTTTACCTGGAATTTCATTCATTAAAGGTGAAAAGTGGCTTATGTCAAAAATGAGCGTTTCAGAGCGATTGGAGGCTGTTTTAGCACTGTACAGTCGCCTAAGGCTGAAAAGTGGCTTATGTGAAAAATGAGCGTTTCAGAGCGAGAGCAGCCTGTTTTTGCACTAAGCTGCATTTCACTGAAAAAAGGTCTTTCAAACAGGTTTACTAGCCTGAACTGGTTGAATTTGGATCTTCTTCATGGCAAAGGAGTTTTTACCTGGAATTTCATTCATTAAAGGTGAAAAGTGGATTATGTCAAAAATGAGCGTTTCAGAGCGATTGGAGGCTGTTTTAGCACTGTACAGTCGCCTAAGGCTGAAAAGTGGCTTATGTGAAAAATGAGCGTTTCAGAGCGAGAGCAGCCTGTTTTTGCACTAAGCTGCATTTCACTGAAAAAAGGTCTTTCAAACAGGTTTACTAGCCTGAACTGGTTGAATTTGGATCTTATTCATGGCAAAGGAGTTTTTACCTGGAATTTCATTCATTAAAGGTGAAAAGTGGCTTATGTCAAAAATGAGCGTTTCAGAGCGATAGGAGGCTGTTTTAGCACTGTACAGTCGCCTAAGGCTGAAAAGTGGCTTATGTGAAAAATGAGCGTTTCAGAGCGAGAGGAGGCTGTTTTTGCACTGTACAGTCGCCTATAAGGCTGAAAAGTGGCTTATGTGAAAAATGAGCGTTTCAGAGCGATTGGAGCCTGTTTTTGCACTAAGCTGCATTTCACTGAAAAAAGGTCTTTCAAACAGGTTTACTAGCCTGAACTGGTTGAATTTGGATCTTCTTCATGGCAAATGAGTTTTTACCTGGAATTTAATTCATTAAGGCTGAAAAGTGGGTTATGTCAAAAATGAGCGTTTCAGAGCGATTGGAGGCTGTTTTAGCACTGTACAGTCGCCTAAGGCTGAAAAGTGGCTTATGTGAAAAATGAGCGTTTCAGAGCGAGAGCAGCCTGTTTTTGCACTAAGCTGCATTTCACTGAAAAAAGGTCTTTCAAACAGGTTTACTAGCCTGAACTGGTTGAATTTGGATCTTATTCATGGCAAAGGAGTTTTTACCTGGAATTTCATTCATTAAAGGTGAAAAGTGGCTTATGTCAAAAATGAGCGTTTCAGAGCGATTGGAGGCTGTTTTAGCACTGTACAGTCGCCTAAGGCTGAAAAGTGGCTTATGTGAAAAATGAGCGTTTCAGAGCGAGAGCAGCCTGTTTTTGCACTAAGCTGCATTTCACTGAAAAAAGGTCTTTCAAACAGGTTTACTAGCCTGAACTGGTTGAATTTGGATCTTCTTCATGGCAAAGGAGTTTTTACCTGGAATTTCATTCATTAAAGGTGAAAAGTGGATTATGTCAAAAATGAGCGTTTCAGAGCGATTGGAGGCTGTTTTAGCGCTGAAAAGTGGCTTATGTGAAAAATGAGCGTTTCAGAGCGAGAGCAGCCTGTTTTTGCACTAAGCTGCATTTCACTGAAAAAAGGTCTTTCAAACAGGTTTACTAGCCTGAACTGGTTGAATTTGGATCTTCTTCATGGCAAAGGAGTTTTTACCTGGAATTTCATTCATTAAAGGTGAAAAGTGGCTTATGTCAAAAATGAGCGTTTCAGAGCGATTGGAGGCTGTTTTAGCACTGTACAGTCGCCTAAGGCTGAAAAGTGGCTTATGTGAAAAATGAGCGTTTCAGAGCGAGAGCAGCCTGTTTTTGCACTAAGCTGCATTTCACTGAAAAAAGGTCTTTCAAACAGGTTTACTAGCCTGAACTGGTTGAATTTGGATCTTCTTCATGGCAAAGGAGTTTTTACCTGGAATTTCATTCATTAAAGGTGAAAAGTGGCTTATGTCAAAAATGAGCGTTTCAGAGCGATTGGAGGCTGTTTTAGCGCTGAAAAGTGGCTTATGTGAACAATGAGCGTTTCAGAGCGAGAGCAGCCTGTTTTTGCACTAAGCTGCATTTCACTGAAAAAAGGTCTTTCAAACAGGTTTACTAGCCTGAACTGGTTGAATTTGGATCTTCTTCATGGCAAAGGAGTTTTTACCTGGAATTTCATTCATTAAAGGTGAAATGTGGCTTATGTCAAAAATGAGCGTTTCAGAGCGATTGGAGGCTGTTTTAGCGCTGAAAAGTGGCTTATGTGAAAAATGAGCGTTTCAGAGCGATTGGAGGCTGTTTTAGCACTGTACAGTCGCCTAAGGCTGAAAAGTGGCTTATGTGAAAAATGAGCGTTTCAGAGCGAGAGCAGCCTGTTTTTGCACTAAGCTGCATTTCACTGAAAAAAGGTCTTTCAAACAGGTTTACTAGCCTGAACTGGTTGAATTTGGATCTTCTTCATGGCAAATGAGTTTTTACCTGGAATTTAATTCATTAAGGCTGAAAAGTGGGTTATGTCAAAAATGAGCGTTTCAGAGCGATTGGAGGCTGTTTTAGCGCTGAAAAGTGGCTTATGTCAAAAATGAGCGTTTCAGAGCG
Organism: Pagrus pagrus; assembly: GCF_965226575.1. Lineage (NCBI taxonomy): Eukaryota > Metazoa > Chordata > Actinopteri > Spariformes > Sparidae > Pagrus > Pagrus pagrus. Next base: position 41,107 of record NW_028175058.1, read on the forward strand.
ATTGGAGGATGTTTTAGCACTGTACAGTCGCCTAAGGCTGAAAAGTGGCTTATGTGAAAAATGAGCGTTTCAGAGCGAGAGCAGCCTGTTTTTGCACTAAGCTGCATTTCACTGAAAAAAGGTCTTTCAAACAGGTTTACTAGCCTGAACTGGTTGAATTTGGATCTTATTCATGGCAAAGGAGTTTTTACCTGGAATTTCATTCATTAAAGGTGAAAAGTGGCTTATGTCAAAAATGAGCGTTTCAGAGCGATTGGAGGCTGTTTTAGCACTGTACAGTCGCCTAAGGCTGAAAAGTGGCTTATGTGAAAAATGAGCGTTTCAGAGCGAGAGCAGCCTGTTTTTGCACTAAGCTGCATTTCACTGAAAAAAGGTCTTTCAAACAGGTTTACTAGCCTGAACT
>NW_028175057.1:0-41208 GCF_965226575.1 Pagrus pagrus
GGTCTTTCAAACAGGTTTACTAGCCTGAACTTGTTGAATTTGGATCTTCTTCATGGCAAAGGAGTTTTTACCTGGAATTTAATTCATTAAGGCTGAAAAGTGGGTTATGTCAAAAATGAGCGTTTCAGAGCGATAGGAGGCTGTTTTAGCACTGTACAGTCGCCTAAGGCTGAAAAGTGTCTTATGTGAAAAATGAGCGTTTCAGAGCGAGAGCAGCCTGTTTTTGCACTAAGCTGCATTTCACTGAAAAAAGGTCTTTCAACCAGGTTTACTAGCCTGAACTGCATGAATTTGGATCTTCTTCATGACAAAGGAGTTTTTACCTGGAATTTCATTAATTAAGGCTGAAAAGTGGGTTATGTCAAAAATGAGCGTTTCAGAGCGATAGGAGGCTGTTTTAGCACTGTACAGTCGCCTAAGGCTGAAAAGTGGCTTATGTGAAAAATGAGCGTTTCAGAGCGAGAGGAGGCTGTTTTAGCACTGTACAGTCGCCTAAGGCTGAAAAGTGTCTTATGTGAAAAATGAGCGTTTCAGAGCGAGAGCAGCCTGTTTTTGCACTAAGCTGCATTTCACTGAAAAAAGGTCTTTCAACCAGGTTTACTAGCCTGAACTGCATGAATTTGGATCTTCTTCATGGCAAAGGAGTTTTTACCTGGAATTTCATTCATTAAAGGTGAAAAGTGGCTTATGTCAAAAATGAGCGTTTCAGAGCGATTGGAGGCTGTTTTAGCGCTGAAAAGTGGCTTATGTGAAAAATGAGCGTTTCAGAGCGAGAGCAGCCTGTTTTTGCACTAAGCTGCATTTCACTGAAAAAAGGTCTTTCAAACAGGTTTACTAGCCTGAACTTGTTGAATTTGGATCTTCTTCATGGCAAAGGAGTTTTTACCTGGAATTTCATTCATTCAGGCTGAAAAGTGGGTTATGTCAAAAATGAGCGTTTCAGAGCGATAGGAGGCTGTTTTAGCACTGTACAGTCGCCTAAGGCTGAAAAGTGGCTTATGTGAAAAATGAGCGTTTCAGAGCGAGAGGAGGCTGTTTTAGCACTGTACAGTCGCCTAAGGCTGAAAAGTGTCTTATGTGAAAAATGAGCGTTTCAGAGCGAGAGCAGCCTGTTTTTGCACTAAGCTGCATTTCACTGAAAAAAGGTCTTTCAACCAGGTTTACTAGCCTGAACTGCATGAATTTGGATCTTCTTCATGACAAAGGAGTTTTTACCTGGAATTTCATTAATTAAGGCTGAAAAGTGGGTTATGTCAAAAATGAGCGTTTCAGAGCGATAGGAGGCTGTTTTAGCACTGTACAGTCGCCTAAGGCTGAAAAGTGGCTTATGTGAAAAATGAGCGTTTCAGAGCGAGAGGAGGCTGTTTTAGCACTGTACAGTCGCCTAAGGCTGAAAAGTGTCTTATGTGAAAAATGAGCGTTTCAGAGCGAGAGCAGCCTGTTTTTGCACTAAGCTGCATTTCACTGAAAAAAGGTCTTTCAACCAGGTTTACTAGCCTGAACTGCATGAATTTGGATCTTCTTCATGGCAAAGGAGTTTTTCCCTGGAATTTCATTCATTAAAGGTGAAAAGTGGCTTATGTCAAAAATGAGCGTTTCAGAGCGATTGGAGGCTGTTTTAGCGCTGAAAAGTGGCTTATGTGAAAAATGAGCGTTTCAGAGCGAGAGCAGCCTGTTTTTGCACTAAGCTGCATTTCACTGAAAAAAGGTCTTTCAAACAGGTTTACTAGCCTGAACTAGTTGAATTTGGATCTTCTTCATGGCAAAGGAGTTTTTACCTGGAATTTCATTCATTAAAGGTGAAAAGTGGCTTATGTCAAAAATGAGCGTTTCAGAGCGATTGGAGGCTGTTTTAGCACTGTACAGTCGCCTAAAGGCTGAAAAGTGGCTTATGTCAAAAATGAGCGTTTCAGAGCGATTGGAGGCTGTTTTAGCGCTGAAAAGTGGCTTATGTGAAAAATGAGCGTTTCAGAGCGAGAGCAGCCTGCTTTTGCACTAAGCTGCATTTCACTGAAAAAAGGTCTTTCAAACAGGTTTACTAGCCTGAACTTGTTGAATTTGGATCTTCTTCATGGCAAAGGAGTTTTTACCTGGAATTTAATTCATTAAGGCTGAAAAGTGGGTTATGTCAAAAATGAGCGTTTCAGAGCGATAGGAGGCTGTTTTAGCACTGTACAGTCGCCTAAGGCTGAAAAGTGTCTTATGTGAAAAATGAGCGTTTCAGAGCGAGAGCAGCCTGTTTTTGCACTAAGCTGCATTTCACTGAAAAAAGGTCTTTCAAACAGGTTTACTAGCCTGAACTTGTTGAATTTGGATCTTCTTCATGGCAAAGGAGTTTTTACCTGGAATTTAATTCATTAAGGCTGAAAAGTGGGTTATGTCAAAAATGAGCGTTTCAGAGCGATAGGAGGCTGTTTTAGCACTGTACAGTCGCCTAAGGCTGAAAAGTGTCTTATGTGAAAAATGAGCGTTTCAGAGCGAGAGCAGCCTGTTTTTGCACTAAGCTGCATTTCACTGAAAAAAGGTCTTTCAACCAGGTTTACTAGCCTGAACTGCATGAATTTGGATCTTCTTCATGACAAAGGAGTTTTTACCTGGAATTTCATTAATTAAGGCTGAAAAGTGGGTTATGTCAAAAATGAGCGTTTCAGAGCGATAGGAGGCTGTTTTAGCACTGTACAGTCGCCTAAGGCTGAAAAGTGGCTTATGTGAAAAATGAGCGTTTCAGAGCGAGAGGAGGCTGTTTTAGCACTGTACAGTCGCCTAAGGCTGAAAAGTGTCTTATGTGAAAAATGAGCGTTTCAGAGCGAGAGCAGCCTGTTTTTGCACTAAGCTGCATTTCACTGAAAAAAGGTCTTTCAACCAGGTTTACTAGCCTGAACTGCATGAATTTGGATCTTCTTCATGGCAAAGGAGTTTTTCCCTGGAATTTCATTCATTAAAGGTGAAAAGTGGCTTATGTCAAAAATGAGCGTTTCAGAGCGATTGGAGGCTGTTTTAGCGCTGAAAAGTGGCTTATGTGAAAAATGAGCGTTTCAGAGCGAGAGCAGCCTGTTTTTGCACTAAGCTGCATTTCACTGAAAAAAGGTCTTTCAAACAGGTTTACTAGCCTGAACTAGTTGAATTTGGATCTTCTTCATGGCAAAGGAGTTTTTACCTGGAATTTCATTCATTAAAGGTGAAAAGTGGCTTATGTCAAAAATGAGCGTTTCAGAGCGATTGGAGGCTGTTTTAGCACTGTACAGTCGCCTAAAGGCTGAAAAGTGGCTTATGTCAAAAATGAGCGTTTCAGAGCGATTGGAGGCTGTTTAGCGCTGAAAAGTGGCTTATGTGAAAAATGAGCGTTTCAGAGCGAGAGCAGCCTGTTTTTGCACTAAGCTGCATTTCACTGAAAAAAGGTCTTTCAAACAGGTTTACTAGCCTGAACTGGTTGAATTTGGATCTTCTTCATGGCAAAGGAGTTTTTACCTGGAATTTCATTCATTAAAGGTGAAAAGTGGCTTATGTCAAAAATGAGCGTTTCAGAGCGATTGGAGGCTGTTTTAGCACTGTACAGTCGCCTAAAGGCTGAAAAGTGGCTTATGTCAAAAATGAGCGTTTCAGAGCGATTGGAGGCTGTTTTAGCGCTGAAAAGTGGCTTATGTGAAAAATGAGCGTTTCAGAGCGAGAGCAGCCTGTTTTTGCACTAAGCTGCATTTCACTGAAAAAAGGTCTTTCAAACAGGTTTACTAGCCTGAACTTGTTGAATTTGGATCTTCTTCATGGCAAAGGAGTTTTTACCTGGAATTTCATTCATTAAGGCTGAAAAGTGGGTTATGTCAAAAATGAGCGTTTCAGAGCGATAGGAGGCTGTTTTAGCACTGTACAGTCGCCTAAGGCTGAAAAGTGGCTTATGTGAAAAATGAGCGTTTCAGAGCGAGAGGAGGCTGTTTTAGCACTGTACAGTCGCCTAAGGCTGAAAAGTGTCTTATGTGAAAAATGAGCGTTTCAGAGCGAGAGCAGCCTGTTTTTGCACTAAGCTGCATTTCACTGAAAAAAGGTCTTTCAACCAGGTTTACTAGCCTGAACTGCATGAATTTGGATCTTCTTCATGGCAAAGGAGTTTTTACCTGGAATTTCATTCATTAAAGGTGAAAAGTGGCTTATGTCAAAAATGAGCGTTTCAGAGCGATTGGAGGCTGTTTTAGCGCTGAAAAGTGGCTTATGTGAAAAATGAGCGTTTCAGAGCGAGAGCAGCCTGTTTTTGCACTAAGCTGCATTTCACTGAAAAAAGGTCTTTCAAACAGGTTTACTAGCCTGAACTTGTTGAATTTGGATCTTCTTCATGGCAAAGGAGTTTTTACCTGGAATTTAATTCATTAAGGCTGAAAAGTGGGTTATGTCAAAAATGAGCGTTTCAGAGCGATAGGAGGCTGTTTTAGCACTGTACAGTCGCCTAAGGCTGAAAAGTGTCTTATGTGAAAAATGAGCGTTTCAGAGCGAGAGCAGCCTGTTTTTGCACTAAGCTGCATTTCACTGAAAAAAGGTCTTTCAACCAGGTTTACTAGCCTGAACTGCATGAATTTGGATCTTCTTCATGACAAAGGAGTTTTTACCTGGAATTTCATTAATTAAGGCTGAAAAGTGGGTTATGTCAAAAATGAGCGTTTCAGAGCGATAGGAGGCTGTTTTAGCACTGTACAGTCGCCTAAGGCTGAAAAGTGTCTTATGTGAAAAATGAGCGTTTCAGAGCGAGAGGAGGCTGTTTTAGCACTGTACAGTCGCCTAAGGCTGAAAAGTGTCTTATGTGAAAAATGAGCGTTTCAGAGCGAGAGCAGCCTGTTTTTGCACTAAGCTGCATTTCACTGAAAAAAGGTCTTTCAACCAGGTTTACTAGCCTGAACTGCATGAATTTGGATCTTCTTCATGGCAAAGGAGTTTTTACCTGGAATTTCATTCATTAAAGGTGAAAAGTGGCTTATGTCAAAAATGAGCGTTTCAGAGCGATTGGAGGCTGTTTTAGCGCTGAAAAGTGGCTTATGTGAAAAATGAGCGTTTCAGAGCGAGAGCAGCCTGTTTTTGCACTAAGCTGCATTTCACTGAAAAAAGGTCTTTCAAACAGGTTTACTAGCCTGAACTAGTTGAATTTGGATCTTCTTCATGGCAAAGGAGTTTTTACCTGGAATTTCATTCATTAAAGGTGAAAAGTGGCTTATGTCAAAAATGAGCGTTTCAGAGCGATTGGAGGCTGTTTTAGCACTGTACAGTCGCCTAAAGGCTGAAAAGTGGCTTATGTCAAAAATGAGCGTTTCAGAGCGATTGGAGGCTGTTTTAGCGCTGAAAAGTGGCTTATGTGAAAAATGAGCGTTTCAGAGCGAGAGCAGCCTGTTTTTGCACTAAGCTGCATTTCACTGAAAAAAGGTCTTTCAAACAGGTTTACTAGCCTGAACTGGTTGAATTTGGATCTTCTTCATGGCAAAGGAGTTTTTACCTGGAATTTCATTCATTAAAGGTGAAAAGTGGCTTATGTCAAAAATGAGCGTTTCAGAGCGATTGGAGGCTGTTTTAGCACTGTACAGTCGCCTAAAGGCTGAAAAGTGGCTTATGTCAAAAATGAGCGTTTCAGAGCGATTGGAGGCTGTTTTAGCGCTGAAAAGTGGCTTATGTGAAAAATGAGCGTTTCAGAGCGAGAGCAGCCTGTTTTTGCACTAAGCTGCATTTCACTGAAAAAAGGTCTTTCAAACAGGTTTACTAGCCTGAACTTGTTGAATTTGGATCTTCTTCATGGCAAAGGAGTTTTTACCTGGAATTTAATTCATTAAGGCTGAAAAGTGGGTTATGTCAAAAATGAGCGTTTCAGAGCGATAGGAGGCTGTTTTAGCACTGTACAGTCGCCTAAGGCTGAAAAGTGTCTTATGTGAAAAATGAGCGTTTCAGAGCGAGAGCAGCCTGTTTTTGCACTAAGCTGCATTTCACTGAAAAAAGGTCTTTCAACCAGGTTTACTAGCCTGAACTGCATGAATTTGGATCTTCTTCATGACAAAGGAGTTTTTACCTGGAATTTCATTAATTAAGGCTGAAAAGTGGGTTATGTCAAAAATGAGCGTTTCAGAGCGATAGGAGGCTGTTTTAGCACTGTACAGTCGCCTAAGGCTGAAAAGTGGCTTATGTGAAAAATGAGCGTTTCAGAGCGAGAGGAGGCTGTTTTAGCACTGTACAGTCGCCTAAGGCTGAAAAGTGTCTTATGTGAAAAATGAGCGTTTCAGAGCGAGAGCAGCCTGTTTTTGCACTAAGCTGCATTTCACTGAAAAAAGGTCTTTCAACCAGGTTTACTAGCCTGAACTGCATGAATTTGGATCTTCTTCATGGCAAAGGAGTTTTTACCTGGAATTTCATTCATTAAAGGTGAAAAGTGGCTTATGTCAAAAATGAGCGTTTCAGAGCGATTGGAGGCTGTTTTAGCGCTGAAAAGTGGCTTATGTGAAAAATGAGCGTTTCAGAGCGAGAGCAGCCTGTTTTTGCACTAAGCTGCATTTCACTGAAAAAAGGTCTTTCAACAGGTTTACTAGCCTGAACTAGTTGAATTTGGATCTTCTTCATGGCAAAGGAGTTTTTACCTGGAATTTCATTCATTAAAGGTGAAAAGTGGCTTATGTCAAAAATGAGCGTTTCAGAGCGATTGGAGGCTGTTTTAGCACTGTACAGTCGCCTAAAGGCTGAAAAGTGGCTTATGTCAAAAATGAGCGTTTCAGAGCGATTGGAGGCTGTTTTAGCGCTGAAAAGTGGCTTATGTGAAAAATGAGCGTTTCAGAGCGAGAGCAGCCTGTTTTTGCACTAAGCTGCATTTCACTGAAAAAAGGTCTTTCAAACAGGTTTACTAGCCTGAACTTGTTGAATTTGGATCTTCTTCATGGCAAAGGAGTTTTTACCTGGAATTTCATTCATTAAGGCTGAAAAGTGGGTTATGTCAAAAATGAGCGTTTCAGAGCGATAGGAGGCTGTTTTAGCACTGTACAGTCGCCTAAGGCTGAAAAGTGGCTTATGTGAAAAATGAGCGTTTCAGAGCGAGAGGAGGCTGTTTTAGCACTGTACAGTCGCCTAAGGCTGAAAAGTGTCTTATGTGAAAAATGAGCGTTTCAGAGCGAGAGCAGCCTGTTTTTGCACTAAGCTGCATTTCACTGAAAAAAGGTCTTTCAACCAGGTTTACTAGCCTGAACTGCATGAATTTGGATCTTCTTCATGACAAAGGAGTTTTTACCTGGAATTTCATTAATTAAGGCTGAAAAGTGGCTTATGTGAAAAATGAGCGTTTCAGAGCGAGAGGAGGCTGTTTTAGCACTGTACAGTCGCCTAAGGCTGAAAAGTGTCTTATGTGAAAAATGAGCGTTTCAGAGCGAGAGCAGCCTGTTTTTGCACTAAGCTGCATTTCACTGAAAAAAGGTCTTTCAACCAGGTTTACTAGCCTGAACTGCATGAATTTGGATCTTCTTCATGGCAAAGGAGTTTTTACCTGGAATTTCATTCATTAAAGGTGAAAAGTGGCTTATGTCAAAAATGAGCGTTTCAGAGCGATTGGAGGCTGTTTTAGCGCTGAAAAGTGGCTTATGTGAAAAATGAGCGTTTCAGAGCGAGAGCAGCCTGTTTTTGCACTAAGCTGCATTTCACTGAAAAAAGGTCTTTCAAACAGGTTTACTAGCCTGAACTTGTTGAATTTGGATCTTCTTCATGGCAAAGGAGTTTTTACCTGGAATTTAATTCATTAAGGCTGAAAAGTGGGTTATGTCAAAAATGAGCGTTTCAGAGCGATAGGAGGCTGTTTTAGCACTGTACAGTCGCCTAAAGGCTGAAAAGTGGCTTATGTCAAAAATGAGCGTTTCAGAGCGATTGGAGGCTGTTTTAGCGCTGAAAAGTGGCTTATGTGAAAAATGAGCGTTTCAGAGCGAGAGCAGCCTGTTTTTGCACTAAGCTGCATTTCACTGAAAAAAGGTCTTTCAAACAGGTTTACTAGCCTGAACTTGTTGAATTTGGATCTTCTTCATGGCAAAGGAGTTTTTACCTGGAATTTCATTCATTAAGGCTGAAAAGTGGGTTATGTCAAAAATGAGCGTTTCAGAGCGAGAGGAGGCTGTTTTAGCACTGTACAGTCGCCTAAGGCTGAAAAGTGTCTTATGTGAAAAATGAGCGTTTCAGAGCGAGAGCAGCCTGTTTTTGCACTAAGCTGCATTTCACTGAAAAAAGGTCTTTCAACCAGGTTTACTAGCCTGAACTGCATGAATTTGGATCTTCTTCATGACAAAGGAGTTTTTACCTGGAATTTCATTAATTAAGGCTGAAAAGTGGCTTATGTGAAAAATGAGCGTTTCAGAGCGAGAGGAGGCTGTTTTAGCACTGTACAGTCGCCTAAGGCTGAAAAGTGTCTTATGTGAAAAATGAGCGTTTCAGAGCGAGAGCAGCCTGTTTTTGCACTAAGCTGCATTTCACTGAAAAAAAGGTCTTTCAACCAGGTTTACTAGCCTGAACTGCATGAATTTGGATCTTCTTCATGGCAAAGGAGTTTTTACCTGGAATTTCATTCATTAAAGGTGAAAAGTGGCTTATGTCAAAAATGAGCGTTTCAGAGCGATTGGAGGCTGTTTTAGCGCTGAAAAGTGGCTTATGTGAAAAATGAGCGTTTCAGAGCGAGAGCAGCCTGTTTTTGCACTAAGCTGCATTTCACTGAAAAAAGGTCTTTCAAACAGGTTTACTAGCCTGAACTTGTTGAATTTGGATCTTCTTCATGGCAAAGGAGTTTTTACCTGGAATTTCATTCATTAAGGCTGAAAAGTGGGTTATGTCAAAAATGAGCGTTTCAGAGCGATAGGAGGCTGTTTTAGCACTGTACAGTCGCCTAAGGCTGAAAAGTGGCTTATGTGAAAAATGAGCGTTTCAGAGCGAGAGGAGGCTGTTTTAGCACTGTACAGTCGCCTAAGGCTGAAAAGTGTCTTATGTGAAAAATGAGCGTTTCAGAGCGAGAGCAGCCTGTTTTTGCACTAAGCTGCATTTCACTGAAAAAAGGTCTTTCAACCAGGTTTACTAGCCTGAACTGCATGAATTTGGATCTTCTTCATGACAAAGGAGTTTTTTACCTGGAATTTCATTAATTAAGGCTGAAAAGTGGGTTATGTCAAAAATGAGCGTTTCAGAGCGATAGGAGGCTGTTTTAGCACTGTACAGTCGCCTAAGGCTGAAAAGTGGCTTATGTGAAAAATGAGCGTTTCAGAGCGAGAGGAGGCTGTTTTAGCACTGTACAGTCGCCTAAGGCTGAAAAGTGTCTTATGTGAAAAATGAGCGTTTCAGAGCGAGAGCAGCCTGTTTTTGCACTAAGCTGCATTTCACTGAAAAAAGGTCTTTCAACCAGGTTTACTAGCCTGAACTGCATGAATTTGGATCTTCTTCATGGCAAAGGAGTTTTTCCCTGGAATTTCATTCATTAAAGGTGAAAAGTGGCTTATGTCAAAAATGAGCGTTTCAGAGCGATTGGAGGCTGTTTTAGCGCTGAAAAGTGGCTTATGTGAAAAATGAGCGTTTCAGAGCGAGAGCAGCCTGTTTTTGCACTAAGCTGCATTTCACTGAAAAAAGGTCTTTCAAACAGGTTTACTAGCCTGAACTAGTTGAATTTGGATCTTCTTCATGGCAAAGGAGTTTTTACCTGGAATTTCATTCATTAAAGGTGAAAAGTGGCTTATGTCAAAAATGAGCGTTTCAGAGCGATTGGAGGCTGTTTTAGCACTGTACAGTCGCCTAAAGGCTGAAAAGTGGCTTATGTCAAAAATGAGCGTTTCAGAGCGATTGGAGGCTGTTTTAGCGCTGAAAAGTGGCTTATGTGAAAAATGAGCGTTTCAGAGCCAGAGCAGCCTGTTTTTGCACTAAGCTGCATTTCACTGAAAAAAGGTCTTTCAAACAGGTTTACTAGCCTGAACTGGTTGAATTTGGATCTTCTTCATGGCAAAGGAGTTTTTACCTGGAATTTCATTCATTAAAGGTGAAAAGTGGCTTATGTCAAAAATGAGCGTTTCAGAGCGATTGGAGGCTGTTTTAGCACTGTACAGTCGCCTAAAGGCTGAAAAGTGGCTTATGTCAAAAATGAGCGTTTCAGAGCGATTGGAGGCTGTTTTAGCGCTGAAAAGTGGCTTATGTGAAAAATGAGCGTTTCAGAGCGAGAGCAGCCTGTTTTTGCACTAAGCTGCATTTCACTGAAAAAAGGTCTTTCAAACAGGTTTACTAGCCTGAACTTGTTGAATTTGGATCTTCTTCATGGCAAAGGAGTTTTACCTGGAATTTCATTCATTAAGGCTGAAAAGTGGGTTATGTCAAAAATGAGCGTTTCAGAGCGATAGGAGGCTGTTTTAGCACTGTACAGTCGCCTAAGGCTGAAAAGTGGCTTATGTGAAAAATGAGCGTTTCAGAGCGAGAGGAGGCTGTTTTAGCACTGTACAGTCGCCTAAGGCTGAAAAGTGTCTTATGTGAAAAATGAGCGTTTCAGAGCGAGAGCAGCCTGTTTTTGCACTAAGCTGCATTTCACTGAAAAAAGGTCTTTCAACCAGGTTTACTAGCCTGAACTGCATGAATTTGGATCTTCTTCATGGCAAAGGAGTTTTTACCTGGAATTTCATTCATTAAAGGTGAAAAGTGGCTTATGTCAAAAATGAGCGTTTCAGAGCGATTGGAGGCTGTTTTAGCGCTGAAAAGTGGCTTATGTGAAAAATGAGCGTTTCAGAGCGAGAGCAGCCTGTTTTTGCACTAAGCTGCATTTCACTGAAAAAAGGTCTTTCAAACAGGTTTACTAGCCTGAACTTGTTGAATTTGGATCTTCTTCATGGCAAAGGAGTTTTTACCTGGAATTTAATTCATTAAGGCTGAAAAGTGGGTTATGTCAAAAATGAGCGTTTCAGAGCGATAGGAGGCTGTTTTAGCACTGTACAGTCGCCTAAGGCTGAAAAGTGTCTTATGTGAAAAATGAGCGTTTCAGAGCGAGAGCAGCCTGTTTTTGCACTGTACAGTCGCCTAAGGCTGAAAAGTGTCTTATGTGAAAAATGAGCGTTTCAGAGCGAGAGCAGCCTGTTTTTGCACTAAGCTGCATTTCACTGAAAAAAGGTCTTTCAACCAGGTTTACTAGCCTGAACTGCATGAATTTGGATCTTCTTCATGGCAAAGGAGTTTTTACCTGGAATTTCATTCATTAAAGGTGAAAAGTGGCTTATGTCAAAAATGAGCGTTTCAGAGCGATTGGAGGCTGTTTTAGCGCTGAAAAGTGGCTTATGTGAAAAATGAGCGTTTCAGAGCGAGAGCAGCCTGTTTTTGCACTAAGCTGCATTTCACTGAAAAAAGGTCTTTCAAACAGGTTTACTAGCCTGAACTTGTTGAATTTGGATCTTCTTCATGGCAAAGGAGTTTTTACCTGGAATTTCATTCATTCAGGCTGAAAAGTGGGTTATGTCAAAAATGAGCGTTTCAGAGCGATAGGAGGCTGTTTTAGCACTGTACAGTCGCCTAAGGCTGAAAAGTGGCTTATGTGAAAAATGAGCGTTTCAGAGCGAGAGGAGGCTGTTTTAGCACTGTACAGTCGCCTAAGCTGAAAAGTGTCTTATGTGAAAAATGAGCGTTTCAGAGCGAGAGCAGCCTGTTTTTGCACTAAGCTGCATTTCACTGAAAAAAGGTCTTTCAACCAGGTTTACTAGCCTGAACTGCATGAATTTGGATCTTCTTCATGACAAAGGAGTTTTTACCTGGAATTTCATTAATTAAGGCTGAAAAGTGGGTTATGTCAAAAATGAGCGTTTCAGAGCGATAGGAGGCTGTTTTAGCACTGTACAGTCGCCTAAGGCTGAAAAGTGGCTTATGTGAAAAATGAGCGTTTCAGAGCGAGAGGAGGCTGTTTTAGCACTGTACAGTCGCCTAAGGCTGAAAAGTGTCTTATGTGAAAAATGAGCGTTTCAGAGCGAGAGCAGCCTGTTTTTGCACTAAGCTGCATTTCACTGAAAAAAGGTCTTTCAACCAGGTTTACTAGCCTGAACTGCATGAATTTGGATCTTCTTCATGGCAAAGGAGTTTTTCCCTGGAATTTCATTCATTAAAGGTGAAAAGTGGCTTATGTCAAAAATGAGCGTTTCAGAGCGATTGGAGGCTGTTTTAGCGCTGAAAAGTGGCTTATGTGAAAAATGAGCGTTTCAGAGCGAGAGCAGCCTGTTTTTGCACTAAGCTGCATTTCACTGAAAAAAGGTCTTTCAAACAGGTTTACTAGCCTGAACTAGTTGAATTTGGATCTTCTTCATGGCAAAGGAGTTTTTACCTGGAATTTCATTCATTAAAGGTGAAAAGTGGCTTATGTCAAAAATGAGCGTTTCAGAGCGATTGGAGGCTGTTTTAGCACTGTACAGTCGCCTAAAGGCTGAAAAGTGGCTTATGTCAAAAATGAGCGTTTCAGAGCGATTGGAGGCTGTTTTAGCGCTGAAAAGTGGCTTATGTGAAAAATGAGCGTTTCAGAGCGAGAGCAGCCTGCTTTTGCACTAAGCTGCATTTCACTGAAAAAAGGTCTTTCAAACAGGTTTACTAGCCTGAACTTGTTGAATTTGGATCTTCTTCATGGCAAAGGAGTTTTTACCTGGAATTTAATTCATTAAGGCTGAAAAGTGGGTTATGTCAAAAATGAGCGTTTCAGAGCGATAGGAGGCTGTTTTAGCACTGTACAGTCGCCTAAGGCTGAAAAGTGTCTTATGTGAAAAATGAGCGTTTCAGAGCGAGAGCAGCCTGTTTTTGCACTAAGCTGCATTTCACTGAAAAAAGGTCTTTCAAACAGGTTTACTAGCCTGAACTTGTTGAATTTGGATCTTCTTCATGGCAAAGGAGTTTTTACCTGGAATTTAATTCATTAAGGCTGAAAAGTGGGTTATGTCAAAAATGAGCGTTTCAGAGCGATAGGAGGCTGTTTTAGCACTGTACAGTCGCCTAAGGCTGAAAAGTGTCTTATGTGAAAAATGAGCGTTTCAGAGCGAGAGCAGCCTGTTTTTGCACTAAGCTGCATTTCACTGAAAAAAGGTCTTTCAACCAGGTTTACTAGCCTGAACTGCATGAATTTGGATCTTCTTCATGACAAAGGAGTTTTTACCTGGAATTTCATTAATTAAGGCTGAAAAGTGGGTTATGTCAAAAATGAGCGTTTCAGAGCGATAGGAGGCTGTTTTAGCACTGTACAGTCGCCTAAGGCTGAAAAGTGGCTTATGTGAAAAATGAGCGTTTCAGAGCGAGAGGAGGCTGTTTTAGCACTGTACAGTCGCCTAAGGCTGAAAAGTGTCTTATGTGAAAAATGAGCGTTTCAGAGCGAGAGCAGCCTGTTTTTGCACTAAGCTGCATTTCACTGAAAAAAGGTCTTTCAACCAGGTTTACTAGCCTGAACTGCATGAATTTGGATCTTCTTCATGGCAAAGGAGTTTTTCCCTGGAATTTCATTCATTAAAGGTGAAAAGTGGCTTATGTCAAAAATGAGCGTTTCAGAGCGATTGGAGGCTGTTTTAGCGCTGAAAAGTGGCTTATGTGAAAAATGAGCGTTTCAGAGCGAGAGCAGCCTGTTTTTGCACTAAGCTGCATTTCACTGAAAAAAGGTCTTTCAAACAGGTTTACTAGCCTGAACTAGTTGAATTTGGATCTTCTTCATGGCAAAGGAGTTTTTACCTGGAATTTCATTCATTAAAGGTGAAAAGTGGCTTATGTCAAAAATGAGCGTTTCAGAGCGATTGGAGGCTGTTTTAGCACTGTACAGTCGCCTAAAGGCTGAAAAGTGGCTTATGTCAAAAATGAGCGTTTCAGAGCGATTGGAGGCTGTTTTAGCGCTGAAAAGTGGCTTATGTGAAAAATGAGCGTTTCAGAGCGAGAGCAGCCTGTTTTTGCACTAAGCTGCATTTCACTGAAAAAAGGTCTTTCAAACAGGTTTACTAGCCTGAACTGGTTGAATTTGGATCTTCTTCATGGCAAAGGAGTTTTTACCTGGAATTTCATTCATTAAAGGTGAAAAGTGGCTTATGTCAAAAATGAGCGTTTCAGAGCGATTGGAGGCTGTTTTAGCACTGTACAGTCGCCTAAAGGCTGAAAAGTGGCTTATGTCAAAAATGAGCGTTTCAGAGCGATTGGAGGCTGTTTTAGCGCTGAAAAGTGGCTTATGTGAAAAATGAGCGTTTCAGAGCGAGAGCAGCCTGTTTTTGCACTAAGCTGCATTTCACTGAAAAAAGGTCTTTCAAACAGGTTTACTAGCCTGAACTTGTTGAATTTGGATCTTCTTCATGGCAAAGGAGTTTTTACCTGGAATTTCATTCATTAAGGCTGAAAAGTGGGTTATGTCAAAAATGAGCGTTTCAGAGCGATAGGAGGCTGTTTTAGCACTGTACAGTCGCCTAAGGCTGAAAAGTGGCTTATGTGAAAAATGAGCGTTTCAGAGCGAGAGGAGGCTGTTTTAGCACTGTACAGTCGCCTAAGGCTGAAAAGTGTCTTATGTGAAAAATGAGCGTTTCAGAGCGAGAGCAGCCTGTTTTTGCACTAAGCTGCATTTCACTGAAAAAAGGTCTTTCAACCAGGTTTACTAGCCTGAACTGCATGAATTTGGATCTTCTTCATGGCAAAGGAGTTTTTACCTGGAATTTCATTCATTAAAGGTGAAAAGTGGCTTATGTCAAAAATGAGCGTTTCAGAGCGATTGGAGGCTGTTTTAGCGCTGAAAAGTGGCTTATGTGAAAAATGAGCGTTTCAGAGCGAGAGCAGCCTGTTTTTGCACTAAGCTGCATTTCACTGAAAAAAGGTCTTTCAAACAGGTTTACTAGCCTGAACTTGTTGAATTTGGATCTTCTTCATGGCAAAGGAGTTTTTACCTGGAATTTAATTCATTAAGGCTGAAAAGTGGGTTATGTCAAAAATGAGCGTTTCAGAGCGATAGGAGGCTGTTTTAGCACTGTACAGTCGCCTAAGGCTGAAAAGTGTCTTATGTGAAAAATGAGCGTTTCAGAGCGAGAGCAGCCTGTTTTTGCACTAAGCTGCATTTCACTGAAAAAAGGTCTTTCAACCAGGTTTACTAGCCTGAACTGCATGAATTTGGATCTTCTTCATGACAAAGGAGTTTTTACCTGGAATTTCATTAATTAAGGCTGAAAAGTGGGTTATGTCAAAAATGAGCGTTTCAGAGCGATAGGAGGCTGTTTTAGCACTGTACAGTCGCCTAAGGCTGAAAAGTGGCTTATGTGAAAAATGAGCGTTTCAGAGCGAGAGGAGGCTGTTTTAGCACTGTACAGTCGCCTAAGGCTGAAAAGTGTCTTATGTGAAAAATGAGCGTTTCAGAGCGAGAGCAGCCTGTTTTTGCACTAAGCTGCATTTCACTGAAAAAAGGTCTTTCAACCAGGTTTACTAGCCTGAACTGCATGAATTTGGATCTTCTTCATGGCAAAGGAGTTTTTCCCTGGAATTTCATTCATTAAAGGTGAAAAGTGGCTTATGTCAAAAATGAGCGTTTCAGAGCGATTGGAGGCTGTTTTAGCGCTGAAAAGTGGCTTATGTGAAAAATGAGCGTTTCAGAGCGAGAGCAGCCTGTTTTTGCACTAAGCTGCATTTCACTGAAAAAAGGTCTTTCAAACAGGTTTACTAGCCTGAACTAGTTGAATTTGGATCTTCTTCATGGCAAAGGAGTTTTTACCTGGAATTTCATTCATTAAAGGTGAAAAGTGGCTTATGTCAAAAATGAGCGTTTCAGAGCGATTGGAGGCTGTTTTAGCACTGTACAGTCGCCTAAAGGCTGAAAAGTGGCTTATGTCAAAAATGAGCGTTTCAGAGCGATTGGAGGCTGTTTTAGCGCTGAAAAGTGGCTTATGTGAAAAATGAGCGTTTCAGAGCGAGAGCAGCCTGTTTTTGCACTAAGCTGCATTTCACTGAAAAAAGGTCTTTCAAACAGGTTTACTAGCCTGAACTGGTTGAATTTGGATCTTCTTCATGGCAAAGGAGTTTTTACCTGGAATTTCATTCATTAAAGGTGAAAAGTGGCTTATGTCAAAAATGAGCGTTTCAGAGCGATTGGAGGCTGTTTTAGCACTGTACAGTCGCCTAAAGGCTGAAAAGTGGCTTATGTCAAAAATGAGCGTTTCAGAGCGATTGGAGGCTGTTTTAGCGCTGAAAAGTGGCTTATGTGAAAAATGAGCGTTTCAGAGCGAGAGCAGCCTGTTTTTGCACTAAGCTGCATTTCACTGAAAAAAGGTCTTTCAAACAGGTTTACTAGCCTGAACTTGTTGAATTTGGATCTTCTTCATGGCAAAGGAGTTTTTACCTGGAATTTCATTCATTAAGGCTGAAAAGTGGGTTATGTCAAAAATGAGCGTTTCAGAGCGATAGGAGGCTGTTTTAGCACTGTACAGTCGCCTAAGGCTGAAAAGTGGCTTATGTGAAAAATGAGCGTTTCAGAGCGAGAGGAGGCTGTTTTAGCACTGTACAGTCGCCTAAGGCTGAAAAGTGTCTTATGTGAAAAATGAGCGTTTCAGAGCGAGAGCAGCCTGTTTTTGCACTAAGCTGCATTTCACTGAAAAAAGGTCTTTCAACCAGGTTTACTAGCCTGAACTGCATGAATTTGGATCTTCTTCATGGCAAAGGAGTTTTTACCTGGAATTTCATTCATTAAAGGTGAAAAGTGGCTTATGTCAAAAATGAGCGTTTCAGAGCGATTGGAGGCTGTTTTAGCGCTGAAAAGTGGCTTATGTGAAAAATGAGCGTTTCAGAGCGAGAGCAGCCTGTTTTTGCACTAAGCTGCATTTCACTGAAAAAAGGTCTTTCAAACAGGTTTACTAGCCTGAACTTGTTGAATTTGGATCTTCTTCATGGCAAAGGAGTTTTTACCTGGAATTTAATTCATTAAGGCTGAAAAGTGGGTTATGTCAAAAATGAGCGTTTCAGAGCGATAGGAGGCTGTTTTAGCACTGTACAGTCGCCTAAGGCTGAAAAGTGTCTTATGTGAAAAATGAGCGTTTCAGAGCGAGAGCAGCCTGTTTTTGCACTAAGCTGCATTTCACTGAAAAAAGGTCTTTCAACCAGGTTTACTAGCCTGAACTGCATGAATTTGGATCTTCTTCATGACAAAGGAGTTTTTACCTGGAATTTCATTAATTAAGGCTGAAAAGTGGGTTATGTCAAAAATGAGCGTTTCAGAGCGATAGGAGGCTGTTTTAGCACTGTACAGTCGCCTAAGGCTGAAAAGTGGCTTATGTGAAAAATGAGCGTTTCAGAGCGAGAGGAGGCTGTTTTAGCACTGTACAGTCGCCTAAGGCTGAAAAGTGTCTTATGTGAAAAATGAGCGTTTCAGAGCGAGAGCAGCCTGTTTTTGCACTAAGCTGCATTTCACTGAAAAAAGGTCTTTCAACCAGGTTTACTAGCCTGAACTGCATGAATTTGGATCTTCTTCATGGCAAAGGAGTTTTTACCTGGAATTTCATTCATTAAAGGTGAAAAGTGGCTTATGTCAAAAATGAGCGTTTCAGAGCGATTGGAGGCTGTTTTAGCGCTGAAAAGTGGCTTATGTGAAAAATGAGCGTTTCAGAGCGAGAGCAGCCTGTTTTTGCACTAAGCTGCATTTCACTGAAAAAAGGTCTTTCAAACAGGTTTACTAGCCTGAACTAGTTGAATTTGGATCTTCTTCATGGCAAAGGAGTTTTTACCTGGAATTTCATTCATTAAAGGTGAAAAGTGGCTTATGTCAAAAATGAGCGTTTCAGAGCGATTGGAGGCTGTTTTAGCACTGTACAGTCGCCTAAAGGCTGAAAAGTGGCTTATGTCAAAAATGAGCGTTTCAGAGCGATTGGAGGCTGTTTTAGCGCTGAAAAGTGGCTTATGTGAAAAATGAGCGTTTCAGAGCGAGAGCAGCCTGTTTTTGCACTAAGCTGCATTTCACTGAAAAAAGGTCTTTCAAACAGGTTTACTAGCCTGAACTTGTTGAATTTGGATCTTCTTCATGGCAAAGGAGTTTTTACCTGGAATTTCATTCATTAAGGCTGAAAAGTGGGTTATGTCAAAAATGAGCGTTTCAGAGCGATAGGAGGCTGTTTTAGCACTGTACAGTCGCCTAAGGCTGAAAAGTGGCTTATGTGAAAAATGAGCGTTTCAGAGCGAGAGGAGGCTGTTTTAGCACTGTACAGTCGCCTAAGGCTGAAAAGTGTCTTATGTGAAAAATGAGCGTTTCAGAGCGAGAGCAGCCTGTTTTTGCACTAAGCTGCATTTCACTGAAAAAAGGTCTTTCAACCAGGTTTACTAGCCTGAACTGCATGAATTTGGATCTTCTTCATGACAAAGGAGTTTTTACCTGGAATTTCATTAATTAAGGCTGAAAAGTGGCTTATGTGAAAAATGAGCGTTTCAGAGCGAGAGGAGGCTGTTTTAGCACTGTACAGTCGCCTAAGGCTGAAAAGTGTCTTATGTGAAAAATGAGCGTTTCAGAGCGAGAGCAGCCTGTTTTTGCACTAAGCTGCATTTCACTGAAAAAAGGTCTTTCAACCAGGTTTACTAGCCTGAACTGCATGAATTTGGATCTTCTTCATGGCAAAGGAGTTTTTACCTGGAATTTCATTCATTAAAGGTGAAAAGTGGCTTATGTCAAAAATGAGCGTTTCAGAGCGATTGGAGGCTGTTTTAGCGCTGAAAAGTGGCTTATGTGAAAAATGAGCGTTTCAGAGCGAGAGCAGCCTGTTTTTGCACTAAGCTGCATTTCACTGAAAAAAGGTCTTTCAAACAGGTTTACTAGCCTGAACTTGTTGAATTTGGATCTTCTTCATGGCAAAGGAGTTTTTACCTGGAATTTAATTCATTAAGGCTGAAAAGTGGGTTATGTCAAAAATGAGCGTTTCAGAGCGATAGGAGGCTGTTTTAGCACTGTACAGTCGCCTAAGGCTGAAAAGTGTCTTATGTGAAAAATGAGCGTTTCAGAGCGAGAGCAGCCTGTTTTTGCACTAAGCTGCATTTCACTGAAAAAAGGTCTTTCAACCAGGTTTACTAGCCTGAACTGCATGAATTTGGATCTTCTTCATGACAAAGGAGTTTTTACCTGGAATTTCATTAATTAAGGCTGAAAAGTGGGTTATGTCAAAAATGAGCGTTTCAGAGCGATAGGAGGCTGTTTTAGCACTGTACAGTCGCCTAAAGGCTGAAAAGTGGCTTATGTCAAAAATGAGCGTTTCAGAGCGATTGGAGGCTGTTTTAGCGCTGAAAAGTGGCTTATGTGAAAAATGAGCGTTTCAGAGCGAGAGCAGCCTGTTTTTGCACTAAGCTGCATTTCACTGAAAAAAGGTCTTTCAAACAGGTTTACTAGCCTGAACTTGTTGAATTTGGATCTTCTTCATGGCAAAGGAGTTTTTACCTGGAATTTAATTCATTAAGGCTGAAAAGTGGGTTATGTCAAAAATGAGCGTTTCAGAGCGATAGGAGGCTGTTTTAGCACTGTACAGTCGCCTAAGGCTGAAAAGTGTCTTATGTGAAAAATGAGCGTTTCAGAGCGATTGGAGGCTGTTTTAGCGCTGAAAAGTGGCTTATGTGAAAAATGAGCGTTTCAGAGCGAGAGCAGCCTGTTTTTGCACTAAGCTGCATTTCACTGAAAAAAGGTCTTTCAAACAGGTTTACTAGCCTGAACTTGTTGAATTTGGATCTTCTTCATGGCAAAGGAGTTTTTACCTGGAATTTCATTCATTAAGGCTGAAAAGTGGGTTATGTCAAAAATGAGCGTTTCAGAGCGATAGGAGGCTGTTTTAGCACTGTACAGTCGCCTAAGGCTGAAAAGTGGCTTATGTGAAAAATGAGCGTTTCAGAGCGAGAGGAGGCTGTTTTAGCACTGTACAGTCGCCTAAGGCTGAAAAGTGTCTTATGTGAAAAATGAGCGTTTCAGAGCGAGAGCAGCCTGTTTTTGCACTAAGCTGCATTTCACTGAAAAAAGGTCTTTCAACCAGGTTTACTAGCCTGAACTGCATGAATTTGGATCTTCTTCATGACAAAGGAGTTTTTACCTGGAATTTCATTAATTAAGGCTGAAAAGTGGGTTATGTCAAAAATGAGCGTTTCAGAGCGATAGGAGGCTGTTTTAGCACTGTACAGTCGCCTAAGGCTGAAAAGTGGCTTATGTGAAAAATGAGCGTTTCAGAGCGAGAGGAGGCTGTTTTAGCACTGTACAGTCGCCTAAGGCTGAAAAGTGTCTTATGTGAAAAATGAGCGTTTCAGAGCGAGAGCAGCCTGTTTTTGCACTAAGCTGCATTTCACTGAAAAAAGGTCTTTCAACCAGGTTTACTAGCCTGAACTGCATGAATTTGGATCTTCTTCATGGCAAAGGAGTTTTTCCCTGGAATTTCATTCATTAAAGGTGAAAAGTGGCTTATGTCAAAAATGAGCGTTTCAGAGCGATTGGAGGCTGTTTTAGCGCTGAAAAGTGGCTTATGTGAAAAATGAGCGTTTCAGAGCGAGAGCAGCCTGTTTTTGCACTAAGCTGCATTTCACTGAAAAAAGGTCTTTCAAACAGGTTTACTAGCCTGAACTGGTTGAATTTGGATCTTCTTCATGGCAAAGGAGTTTTTACCTGGAATTTCATTCATTAAAGGTGAAAAGTGGCTTATGTCAAAAATGAGCGTTTCAGAGCGATTGGAGGCTGTTTTAGCACTGTACAGTCGCCTAAAGGCTGAAAAGTGGCTTATGTCAAAAATGAGCGTTTCAGAGCGATTGGAGGCTGTTTTAGCGCTGAAAAGTGGCTTATGTGAAAAATGAGCGTTTCAGAGCGAGAGCAGCCTGTTTTTGCACTAAGCTGCATTTCACTGAAAAAAGGTCTTTCAAACAGGTTTACTAGCCTGAACTTGTTGAATTTGGATCTTCTTCATGGCAAAGGAGTTTTTACCTGGAATTTCATTCATTAAGGCTGAAAAGTGGGTTATGTCAAAAATGAGCGTTTCAGAGCGATAGGAGGCTGTTTTAGCACTGTACAGTCGCCTAAGGCTGAAAAGTGGCTTATGTGAAAAATGAGCGTTTCAGAGCGAGAGGAGGCTGTTTTAGCACTGTACAGTCGCCTAAGGCTGAAAAGTGTCTTATGTGAAAAATGAGCGTTTCAGAGCGAGAGCAGCCTGTTTTTGCACTAAGCTGCATTTCACTGAAAAAAGGTCTTTCAACCAGGTTTACTAGCCTGAACTGCATGAATTTGGATCTTCTTCATGGCAAAGGAGTTTTTACCTGGAATTTCATTCATTAAAGGTGAAAAGTGGCTTATGTCAAAAATGAGCGTTTCAGAGCGATTGGAGGCTGTTTTAGCGCTGAAAAGTGGCTTATGTGAAAAATGAGCGTTTCAGAGCGAGAGCAGCCTGTTTTTGCACTAAGCTGCATTTCACTGAAAAAAGGTCTTTCAAACAGGTTTACTAGCCTGAACTTGTTGAATTTGGATCTTCTTCATGGCAAAGGAGTTTTTACCTGGAATTTAATTCATTAAGGCTGAAAAGTGGGTTATGTCAAAAATGAGCGTTTCAGAGCGATAGGAGGCTGTTTTAGCACTGTACAGTCGCCTAAGGCTGAAAAGTGTCTTATGTGAAAAATGAGCGTTTCAGAGCGAGAGCAGCCTGTTTTTGCACTAAGCTGCATTTCACTGAAAAAAGGTCTTTCAACCAGGTTTACTAGCCTGAACTGCATGAATTTGGATCTTCTTCATGACAAAGGAGTTTTTACCTGGAATTTCATTAATTAAGGCTGAAAAGTGGGTTATGTCAAAAATGAGCGTTTCAGAGCGATAGGAGGCTGTTTTAGCACTGTACAGTCGCCTAAGGCTGGAAAGTGGCTTATGTGAAAAATGAGCGTTTCAGAGCGAGAGGAGGCTGTTTTAGCACTGTACAGTCGCCTAAGGCTGAAAAGTGTCTTATGTGAAAAATGAGCGTTTCAGAGCGAGCAGCCTGTTTTTGCACTAAGCTGCATTTCACTGAAAAAAGGTCTTTCAACCAGGTTTACTAGCCTGAACTGCATGAATTTGGATCTTCTTCATGGCAAAGGAGTTTTTACCTGGAATTTCATTCATTAAAGGTGAAAAGTGGCTTATGTCAAAAATGAGCGTTTCAGAGCGATTGGAGGCTGTTTTAGCGCTGAAAAGTGGCTTATGTGAAAAATGAGCGTTTCAGAGCGAGAGCAGCCTGTTTTTGCACTAAGCTGCATTTCACTGAAAAAAGGTCTTTCAAACAGGTTTACTAGCCTGAACTTGTTGAATTTGGATCTTCTTCATGGCAAAGGAGTTTTTACCTGGAATTTCATTCATTAAGGCTGAAAAGTGGGTTATGTCAAAAATGAGCGTTTCAGAGCGATAGGAGGCTGTTTTAGCACTGTACAGTCGCCTAAGGCTGAAAAGTGGCTTATGTGAAAAATGAGCGTTTCAGAGCGAGAGGAGGCTGTTTTAGCACTGTACAGTCGCCTAAGGCTGAAAAGTGTCTTATGTGAAAAATGAGCGTTTCAGAGCGAGAGCAGCCTGTTTTTGCACTAAGCTGCATTTCTCTGAAAAAAGGTCTTTCAACCAGGTTTACTAGCCTGAACTGCATGAATTTGGATCTTCTTCATGGCAAAGGAGTTTTTACCTGGAATTTCATTCATTAAAGGTGAAAAGTGGCTTATGTCAAAAATGAGCGTTTCAGAGCGATTGGAGGCTGTTTTAGCGCTGAAAAGTGGCTTATGTGAAAAATGAGCGTTTCAGAGCGAGAGCAGCCTGTTTTTGCACTAAGCTGCATTTCACTGAAAAAAGGTCTTTCAAACAGGTTTACTAGCCTGAACTAGTTGAATTTGGATCTTCTTCATGGCAAAGGAGTTTTTACCTGGAATTTCATTCATTAAAGGTGAAAAGTGGCTTATGTGAAAAATGAGCGTTTCAGAGCGAGAGCAGCCTGTTTTTGCACTAAGCTGCATTTCACTGAAAAAAGGTCTTTCAACCAGGTTTACTAGCCTGAACTGGATGAATTTGGATCTTCTTCATGGCAAAGGAGTTTTTACCTGGAATTTCATTCATTAAAGGTGAAAAGTGGCTTATGTCAAAAATGAGCGTTTCAGAGCGATTGGAGGCTGTTTTAGCGCTGAAAAGTGGCTTATGTGAAAAATGAGCGTTTCAGAGCGAGAGCAGCCTGTTTTTGCACTAAGCTGCATTTCTCTGAAAAAAGGTCTTTCAACCAGGTTTACTAGCCTGAACTGCATGAATTTGGATCTTCTTCATGGCAAAGGAGTTTTTACCTGGAATTTCATTCATTAAAGGTGAAAAGTGGCTTATGTCAAAAATGAGCGTTTCAGAGCGATTGGAGGCTGTTTTAGCGCTGAAAAGTGGCTTATGTGAAAAATGAGCGTTTCAGAGCGAGAGCAGCCTGTTTTTGCACTAAGCTGCATTTCACTGAAAAAAGGTCTTTCAAACAGGTTTACTAGCCTGAACTAGTTGAATTTGGATCTTCTTCATGGCAAAGGAGTTTTTACCTGGAATTTCATTCATTAAAGGTGAAAAGTGGCTTATGTGAAAAATGAGCGTTTCAGAGCGAGAGCAGCCTGTTTTTGCACTAAGCTGCATTTCACTGAAAAAAGGTCTTTCAACCAGGTTTACTAGCCTGAACTGGATGAATTTGGATCTTCTTCATGGCAAAGGAGTTTTTACCTGGAATTTCCTTCATTAAAGGTGAAAAGTGGGTTATGTCAAAAATGAGCGTTTCAGAGCGATTGGAGGCTGTTTTAGCACTGTACAGTCGCCTAAGGCTGAAAAGTGGCTTATGTGAAAAATGAGCGTTTCAGAGCGAGAGGAGGCTGTTTTAGCACTGTACAGTCGCCTAAGGCTGAAAAGTGTCTTATGTGAAAAATGAGCGTTTCAGAGCGAGAGCAGCCTGTTTTTGCACTAAGCTGCATTTCACTGAAAAAAGGTCTTTCAACCAGGTTTACTAGCCTGAACTGCATGAATTTGGATCTTCTTCATGACAAAGGAGTTTTTACCTGGAATTTCATTAATTAAGGCTGAAAAGTGGGTTATGTCAAAAATGAGCGTTTCAGAGCGATAGGAGGCTGTTTTAGCACTGTACAGTCGCCTAAGGCTGAAAAGTGGCTTATGTGAAAAATGAGCGTTTCAGAGCGAGAGGAGGCTGTTTTAGCACTGTACAGTCGCCTAAGGCTGAAAAGTGTCTTATGTGAAAAATGAGCGTTTCAGAGCGAGAGCAGCCTGTTTTTGCACTAAGCTGCATTTCACTGAAAAAAGGTCTTTCAACCAGGTTTACTAGCCTGAACTGCATGAATTTGGATCTTCTTCATGGCAAAGGAGTTTTTACCTGGAATTTCATTCATTAAAGGTGAAAAGTGGCTTATGTCAAAAATGAGCGTTTCAGAGCGATTGGAGGCTGTTTTAGCGCTGAAAAGTGGCTTATGTGAAAAATGAGCGTTTCAGAGCGAGAGCAGCCTGTTTTTGCACTAAGCTGCATTTCACTGAAAAAAGGTCTTTCAAACAGGTTTACTAGCCTGAACTAGTTGAATTTGGATCTTCTTCATGGCAAAGGAGTTTTTACCTGGAATTTCATTCATTAAAGGTGAAAAGTGGCTTATGTCAAAAATGAGCGTTTCAGAGCGATTGGAGGCTGTTTTAGCACTGTACAGTCGCCTAAAGGCTGAAAAGTGGCTTATGTCAAAAATGAGCGTTTCAGAGCGATTGGAGGCTGTTTTAGCGCTGAAAAGTGGCTTATGTGAAAAATGAGCGTTTCAGAGCGAGAGCAGCCTGTTTTTGCACTAAGCTGCATTTCACTGAAAAAAGGTCTTTCAAACAGGTTTACTAGCCTGAACTGGTTGAATTTGGATCTTCTTCATGGCAAAGGAGTTTTTACCTGGAATTTCATTAATTAAGGCTGAAAAGTGGGTTATGTCAAAAATGAGCGTTTCAGAGCGATAGGAGGCTGTTTTAGCACTGTACAGTCGCCTAAGGCTGAAAAGTGTCTTATGTGAAAAATGAGCGTTTCAGAGCGAGAGCAGCCTGTTTTTGCACTAAGCTGCATTTCACTGAAAAAAGGTCTTTCAACCAGGTTTACTAGCCTGAACTGCATGAATTTGGATCTTCTTCATGGCAAAGGAGTTTTTACCTGGAATTTCATTCATTAAAGGTGAAAAGTGGCTTATGTCAAAAATGAGCGTTTCAGAGCGATTGGAGGCTGTTTTAGCACTGTACAGTCGCCTAAAGGCTGAAAAGTGGCTAATGTCAAAAATGAGCGTTTCAGAGCGATTGGAGGCTGTTTTAGCGCTGAAAAGTGGCTTATGTGAAAAATGAGCGTTTCAGAGCGAGAGCAGCCTGTTTTTGCACTAAGCTGCATTTCACTGAAAAAAGGTCTTTCAAACAGGTTTACTAGCCTGAACTTGTTGAATTTGGATCTTCTTCATGGCAAAGGAGTTTTTACCTGGAATTTAATTCATTAAGGCTGAAAAGTGGGTTATGTCAAAAATGAGCGTTTCAGAGCGATAGGAGGCTGTTTTAGCACTGTACAGTCGCCTAAGGCTGAAAAGTGGCTTATGTGAAAAATGAGCGTTTCAGAGCGAGAGGAGGCTGTTTTAGCACTGTACAGTCGCCTAAGGCTGAAAAGTGTCTTATGTGAAAAATGAGCGTTTCAGAGCGAGAGCAGCCTGTTTTTGCACTAAGCTGCATTTCTCTGAAAAAAGGTCTTTCAACCAGGTTTACTAGCCTGAACTGCATGAATTTGGATCTTCTTCATGGCAAAGGAGTTTTTACCTGGAATTTCATTCATTAAAGGTGAAAAGTGGCTTATGTCAAAAATGAGCGTTTCAGAGCGATTGGAGGCTGTTTTAGCGCTGAAAAGTGGCTTATGTGAAAAATGAGCGTTTCAGAGCGAGAGCAGCCTGTTTTTGCACTAAGCTGCATTTCACTGAAAAAAGGTCTTTCAAACAGGTTTACTAGCCTGAACTAGTTGAATTTGGATCTTCTTCATGGCAAAGGAGTTTTTACCTGGAATTTCATTCATTAAAGGTGAAAAGTGGCTTATGTGAAAAATGAGCGTTTCAGAGCGAGAGCAGCCTGTTTTTGCACTAAGCTGCATTTCACTGAAAAAAGGTCTTTCAACCAGGTTTACTAGCCTGAACTGGATGAATTTGGATCTTCTTCATGGCAAAGGAGTTTTTACCTGGAATTTCATTCATTAAAGGTGAAAAGTGGCTTATGTCAAAAATGAGCGTTTCAGAGCGATTGGAGGCTGTTTTAGCGCTGAAAAGTGGCTTATGTGAAAAATGAGCGTTTCAGAGCGAGAGCAGCCTGTTTTTGCACTAAGCTGCATTTCACTGAAAAAAGGTCTTTCAACCAGGTTTACTAGCCTGAACTGGATGAATTTGGATCTTCTTCATGGCAAAGGAGTTTTTACCTGGAATTTCATTCATTAAAGGTGAAAAGTGGCTTATGTCAAAAATGAGCGTTTCAGAGCGATTGGAGGCTGTTTTAGCGCTGAAAAGTGGCTTATGTGAAAAATGAGCGTTTCAGAGCGAGAGCAGCCTGTTTTTGCACTAAGCTGCATTTCACTGAAAAAAGGTCTTTCAACCAGGTTTACTAGCCTGAACTGCATGAATTTGGATCTTCTTCATGGCAAAGGAGTTTTTACCTGGAATTTCATTCATTAAAGGTGAAAAGTGGCTTATGTCAAAAATGAGCGTTTCAGAGCGAGAGCAGCCTGTTTTTGCACTAAGCTGCATTTCACTGAAAAAAGGTCTTTCAACCAGGTTTACTAGCCTGAACTGGATGAATTTGGATCTTCTTCATGGCAAAGGAGTTTTTACCTGGAATTTCATTCATTAAAGGTGAAAAGTGGCTTATGTCAAAAATGAGCGTTTCAGAGCGATTGGAGGCTGTTTTAGCGCTGAAAAGTGGCTTATGTGAAAAATGAGCGTTTCAGAGCGAGAGCAGCCTGTTTTTGCACTAAGCTGCATTTCACTGAAAAAAGGTCTTTCAAACAGGTTTACTAGCCTGAACTGGTTGAATTTGGATCTTCTTCATGGCAAATGAGTTTTTACCTGGAATTTAATTCATTAAGGCTGAAAAGTGGGTTATGTCAAAAATGAGCGTTTCAGAGCGATAGGAGGCTGTTTTAGCACTGTACAGTCGCCTAAGGCTGAAAAGTGGCTTATGTGAAAAATGAGCGTTTCAGAGCGAGAGCAGCCTGTTTTTGCACTAAGCTGCATTTCACTGAAAAAAGGTCTTTCAACCAGGTTTACTAGCCTGAACTGCATGAATTTGGATCTTCTTCATGGCAAAGGAGTTTTTACAAGGGATTTCATTCATTAAAGGTGAAAAGTGGCTTATGTCAAAAATGAGCGTTTCAGAGCGATTGGAGGCTGTTTTAGCACTGTACAGTCGCCTAAAGGCTGAAAAGTGGCTAATGTCAAAAATGAGCGTTTCAGAGCGATTGGAGGCTGTTTTAGCACTGTACAGTCGCCTAAGGCTGAAAAGTGGCTTATGTGAAAAATGAGCGTTTCAGAGCGAGAGGAGGCTGTTTTAGCACTGTACAGTCGCCTAAGGCTGAAAAGTGTCTTATGTGAAAAATGAGCGTTTCAGAGCGAGAGCAGCCTGTTTTTGCACTAAGCTGCATTTCACTGAAAAAAGGTCTTTCAACCAGGTTTACTAGCCATAACTGCATGAATTTGGATCTTCTTCATGGCAAAGGAGTTTTTACCTGGAATTTCATTCATTAAAGGTGAAAAGTGGCTTATGTCAAAAATGAGCGTTTCAGAGCGATTGGAGGCTGTTTTAGCGCTGAAAAGTGGCTTATGTGAAAAATGAGCGTTTCAGAGCGAGAGCAGCCTGTTTTTGCACTAAGCTGCATTTCACTGAAAAAAGGTCTTTCAAACAGGTTTACTAGCCTGAACTAGTTGAATTTGGATCTTCTTCATGGCAAAGGAGTTTTTACCTGGAATTTCATTCATTAAAGGTGAAAAGTGGCTTATGTGAAAAATGAGCGTTTCAGAGCGAGAGCAGCCTGTTTTTGCACTAAGCTGCATTTCACTGAAAAAAGGTCTTTCAACCAGGTTTACTAGCCTGAACTGGATGAATTTGGATCTTCTTCATGGCAAAGGAGTTTTTACCTGGAATTTCATTCATTAAAGGTGAAAAGTGGCTTATGTCAAAAATGAGCGTTTCAGAGCGATTGGAGGCTGTTTTAGCGCTGAAAAGTGGCTTATGTGAAAAATGAGCGTTTCAGAGCGAGAGCAGCCTGTTTTTGCACTAAGCTGCATTTCACTGAAAAAAGGTCTTTCAAACAGGTTTACTAGCCTGAACTGGTTGAATTTGGATCTTCTTCATGGCAAATGAGTTTTTACCTGGAATTTAATTCATTAAGGCTGAAAAGTGGGTTATGTCAAAAATGAGCGTTTCAGAGCGATAGGAGGCTGTTTTAGCACTGTACAGTCGCCTAAGGCTGAAAAGTGGCTTATGTGAAAAATGAGCGTTTCAGAGCGAGAGCAGCCTGTTTTTGCACTAAGCTGCATTTCACTGAAAAAAGGTCTTTCAACCAGGTTTACTAGCCTGAACTGCATGAATTTGGATCTTCTTCATGGCAAAGGAGTTTTTACCTGGAATTTCATTCATTAAAGGTGAAAAGTGGCTTATGTCAAAAATGAGCGTTTCAGAGCGATTGGAGGCTGTTTTAGCACTGTACAGTCGCCTAAAGGCTGAAAAGTGGCTAATGTCAAAAATGAGCGTTTCAGAGCGATTGGAGGCTGTTTTAGCACTGTACAGTCGCCTAAGGCTGAAAAGTGGCTTATGTGAAAAATGAGCGTTTCAGAGCGAGAGGAGGCTGTTTTAGCACTGTACAGTCGCCTAAGGCTGAAAAGTGTCTTATGTGAAAAATGAGCGTTTCAGAGCGAGAGCAGCCTGTTTTTGCACTAAGCTGCATTTCACTGAAAAAAGGTCTTTCAACCAGGTTTACTAGCCTGAACTGCATGAATTTGGATCTTCTTCATGACAAAGGAGTTTTTACCTGGAATTTCATTAATTAAGGCTGAAAAGTGGGTTATGTCAAAAATGAGCGTTTCAGAGCGATAGGAGGCTGTTTTAGCACTGTACAGTCGCCTAAGGCTGAAAAGTGGCTTATGTGAAAAATGAGCGTTTCAGAGCGAGAGGAGGCTGTTTTAGCACTGTACAGTCGCCTAAGGCTGAAAAGTGTCTTATGTGAAAAATGAGCGTTTCAGAGCGAGAGCAGCCTGTTTTTGCACTAAGCTGCATTTCACTGAAAAAAGGTCTTTCAACCAGGTTTACTAGCCTGAACTGCATGAATTTGGATCTTCTTCATGGCAAAGGAGTTTTTACCTGGAATTTCATTCATTAAAGGTGAAAAGTGGCTTATGTCAAAAATGAGCGTTTCAGAGCGATTGGAGGCTGTTTTAGCGCTGAAAAGTGGCTTATGTGAAAAATGAGCGTTTCAGAGCGAGAGCAGCCTGTTTTTGCACTAAGCTGCATTTCACTGAAAAAAGGTCTTTCAAACAGGTTTACTAGCCTGAACTAGTTGAATTTGGATCTTCTTCATGGCAAAGGAGTTTTTACCTGGAATTTCATTCATTAAAGGTGAAAAGTGGCTTATGTCAAAAATGAGCGTTTCAGAGCGATTGGAGGCTGTTTTAGCACTGTACAGTCGCCTAAAGGCTGAAAAGTGGCTTATGTCAAAAATGAGCGTTTCAGAGCGATTGGAGGCTGTTTTAGCGCTGAAAAGTGGCTTATGTGAAAAATGAGCGTTTCAGAGCGAGAGCAGCCTGTTTTTGCACTAAGCTGCATTTCACTGAAAAAAGGTCTTTCAAACAGGTTTACTAGCCTGAACTGGATGAATTTGGATCTTCTTCATGGCAAAGGAGTTTTTACCTGGAATTTCCTTCATTAAAGGTGAAAAGTGGGTTATGTCAAAAATGAGCGTTTCAGAGCGATTGGAGGCTGTTTTAGCGCTGAAAAGTGGCTTATGTGAAAAATGAGCGTTTCAGAGCGAGAGCAGCCTGTTTTTGCACTAAGCTGCATTTCACTGAAAAAAGGTCTTTCAAACAGGTTTACTAGCCTGAACTGGTTGAATTTGGATCTTCTTCATGGCAAAGGAGTTTTTACCTGGAATTTCATTCATTAAAGGTGAAAAGTGGCTTATGTCAAAAATGAGCGTTTCAGAGCGATTGGAGGCTGTTTTAGCACTGTACAGTCGCCTAAAGGCTGAAAAGTGGCTTATGTCAAAAATGAGCGTTTCAGAGCGATTGGAGGCTGTTTTAGCGCTGAAAAGTGTCTTATGTGAAAAATGAGCGTTTCAGAGCGAGAGCAGCCTGTTTTTGCACTAAGCTGCATTTCACTGAAAAAAGGTCTTTCAACCAGGTTTACTAGCCTGAACTGCATGAATTTGGATCTTCTTCATGACAAAGGAGTTTTTACCTGGAATTTCATTAATTAAGGCTGAAAAGTGGGTTATGTCAAAAATGAGCGTTTCAGAGCGATAGGAGGCTGTTTTAGCACTGTACAGTCGCCTAAGGCTGAAAAGTGGCTTATGTGAAAAATGAGCGTTTCAGAGCGAGAGGAGGCTGTTTTAGCACTGTACAGTCGCCTAAGGCTGAAAAGTGTCTTATGTGAAAAATGAGCGTTTCAGAGCGAGAGCAGCCTGTTTTTGCACTAAGCTGCATTTCACTGAAAAAAGGTCTTTCAACCAGGTTTACTAGCCTGAACTTGTTGAATTTGGATCTTCTTCATGGCAAAGGAGTTTTTACCTGGAATTTAATTCATTAAGGCTGAAAAGTGGGTTATGTCAAAAATGAGCGTTTCAGAGCGATAGGAGGCTGTTTTAGCACTGTACAGTCGCCTAAGGCTGAAAAGTGGCTTATGTGAAAAATGAGCGTTTCAGAGCGAGAGGAGGCTGTTTTAGCACTGTACAGTCGCCTAAGGCTGAAAAGTGTCTTATGTGAAAAATGAGCGTTTCAGAGCGAGAGCAGCCTGTTTTTGCACTAAGCTGCATTTCTCTGAAAAAAGGTCTTTCAACCAGGTTTACTAGCCTGAACTGCATGAATTTGGATCTTCTTCATGGCAAAGGAGTTTTTACCTGGAATTTCATTCATTAAAGGTGAAAAGTGGCTTATGTCAAAAATGAGCGTTTCAGAGCGATTGGAGGCTGTTTTAGCGCTGAAAAGTGGCTTATGTGAAAAATGAGCGTTTCAGAGCGAGAGCAGCCTGTTTTTGCACTAAGCTGCATTTCACTGAAAAAAGGTCTTTCAACCAGGTTTACTAGCCTGAACTGGATGAATTTGGATCTTCTTCATGGCAAAGGAGTTTTTACCTGGAATTTCATTCATTAAAGGTGAAAAGTGGCTTATGTCAAAAATGAGCGTTTCAGAGCGATTGGAGGCTGTTTTAGCGCTGAAAAGTGGCTTATGTGAAAAATGAGCGTTTCAGAGCGAGAGCAGCCTGTTTTTGCACTAAGCTGCATTTCACTGAAAAAAGGTCTTTCAACCAGGTTTACTAGCCTGAACTGCATGAATTTGGATCTTCTTCATGGCAAAGGAGTTTTTACCTGGAATTTCATTCATTAAAGGTGAAAAGTGGCTTATGTCAAAAATGAGCGTTTCAGAGCGATTGGAGGCTGTTTTAGCGCTGAAAAGTGGCTTATGTGAAAAATGAGCGTTTCAGAGCGAGAGCAGCCTGTTTTTGCACTAAGCTGCATTTCACTGAAAAAAGGTCTTTCAAACAGGTTTACTAGCCTGAACTAGTTGAATTTGGATCTTCTTCATGGCAAAGGAGTTTTTACCTGGAATTTCATTCATTAAAGGTGAAAAGTGGCTTATGTGAAAAATGAGCGTTTCAGAGCGAGAGCAGCCTGTTTTTGCAC
The DNA here is from genome assembly GCF_965226575.1 of Pagrus pagrus. Classification (NCBI taxonomy): domain Eukaryota; kingdom Metazoa; phylum Chordata; class Actinopteri; order Spariformes; family Sparidae; genus Pagrus; species Pagrus pagrus. The sequence continues at coordinate 31,860 of NW_028175057.1, forward strand.
TAAGCTGCATTTCACTGAAAAAAGGTCTTTCAACCAGGTTTACTAGCCTGAACTGGATGAATTTGGATCTTCTTCATGGCAAAGGAGTTTTTACCTGGAATTTCATTCATTAAAGGTGAAAAGTGGCTTATGTCAAAAATGAGCGTTTCAGAGCGATTGGAGGCTGTTTTAGCGCTGAAAAGTGGCTTATGTGAAAAATGAGCGTTTCAGAGCGAGAGCAGCCTGTTTTTGCACTAAGCTGCATTTCACTGAAAAAAGGTCTTTCAAACAGGTTTACTAGCCTGAACTGGTTGAATTTGGATCTTCTTCATGGCAAATGAGTTTTTACCTGGAATTTAATTCATTAAGGCTGAAAAGTGGGTTATGTCAAAAATGAGCGTTTCAGAGCGATAGGAGGCTGTTTTAGCACTGTACAGTCGCCTAAGGCTGAAAAGTGGCTTATGTGAAAAATGAGCGTTTCAGAGCGAGAGCAGCCTGTTTTTGCACTAAGCTGCATTTCACTGAAAAAAGGTCTTTCAACCAGGTTTACTAGCCTGAACTGCATGAATTTGGATCTTCTTCATGGCAAAGGAGTTTTTACCTGGAATTTCATTCATTAAAGGTGAAAAGTGGCTTATGTCAAAAATGAGCGTTTCAGAGCGATTGGAGGCTGTTTTAGCACTGTACAGTCGCCTAAAGGCTGAAAAGTGGCTAATGTCAAAAATGAGCGTTTCAGAGCGATTGGAGGCTGTTTTAGCACTGTACAGTCGCCTAAGGCTGAAAAGTGGCTTATGTGAAAAATGAGCGTTTCAGAGCGAGAGGAGGCTGTTTTAGCACTGTACAGTCGCCTAAGGCTGAAAAGTGTCTTATGTGAAAAATGAGCGTTTCAGAGCGAGAGCAGCCTGTTTTTGCACTAAGCTGCATTTCACTGAAAAAAGGTCTTTCAACCAGGTTTACTAGCCTGAACTGCATGAATTTGGATCTTCTTCATGACAAAGGAGTTTTTACCTGGAATTTCATTAATTAAGGCTGAAAAGTGGGTTATGTCAAAAATGAGCGTTTCAGAGCGATAGGAGGCTGTTTTAGCACTGTACAGTCGCCTAAGGCTGAAAAGTGGCTTATGTGAAAAATGAGCGTTTCAGAGCGAGAGGAGGCTGTTTTTGCACTGTACAGTCGCCTAAGGCTGAAAAGTGGCTTATGTGAAAAATGAGCGTTTCAGAGCGATAGGAGGCTGTTTTAGCACTGTACAGTCGCCTAAAGGCTGAAAAGTGGCTTATGTCAAAAATGAGCGTTTCAGAGCGATTGGAGGCTGTTTTAGCGCTGAAAAGTGGCTTATGTGAAAAATGAGCGTTTCAGAGCGAGAGCAGCCTGTTTTTGCACTAAGCTGCATTTCACTGAAAAAAGGTCTTTCAAACAGGTTTACTAGCCTGAACTGGATGAATTTGGATCTTCTTCATGGCAAAGGAGTTTTTACCTGGAATTTCCTTCATTAAAGGTGAAAAGTGGGTTATGTCAAAAATGAGCGTTTCAGAGCGATTGGAGGCTGTTTTAGCGCTGAAAAGTGGCTTATGTGAAAAATGAGCGTTTCAGAGCGAGAGCAGCCTGTTTTTGCACTAAGCTGCATTTCACTGAAAAAAGGTCTTTCAAACAGGTTTACTAGCCTGAACTGGTTGAATTTGGATCTTCTTCATGGCAAAGGAGTTTTTACCTGGAATTTCATTCATTAAAGGTGAAAAGTGGCTTATGTCAAAAATGAGCGTTTCAGAGCGATTGGAGGCTGTTTTAGCACTGTACAGTCGCCTAAAGGCTGAAAAGTGGCTTATGTCAAAAATGAGCGTTTCAGAGCGATTGGAGGCTGTTTTAGCGCTGAAAAGTGGCTTATGTGAAAAATGAGCGTTTCAGAGCGAGAGCAGCCTGTTTTTGCACTAAGCTGCATTTCACTGAAAAAAGGTCTTTCAAACAGGTTTACTAGCCTGAACTTGTTGAATTTGGATCTTCTTCATGGCAAAGGAGTTTTTACCTGGAATTTCATTCATTAAGGCTGAAAAGTGGGTTATGTCAAAAATGAGCGTTTCAGAGCGATAGGAGGCTGTTTTAGCACTGTACAGTCGCCTAAGGCTGAAAAGTGGCTTATGTGAAAAATGAGCGTTTCAGAGCGAGAGGAGGCTGTTTTAGCACTGTACAGTCGCCTAAGGCTGAAAAGTGTCTTATGTGAAAAATGAGCGTTTCAGAGCGAGAGCAGCCTGTTTTTGCACTAAGCTGCATTTCACTGAAAAAAGGTCTTTCAACCAGGTTTACTAGCCTGAACTGCATGAATTTGGATCTTCTTCATGGCAAAGGAGTTTTTACCTGGAATTTCATTCATTAAAGGTGAAAAGTGGCTTATGTCAAAAATGAGCGTTTCAGAGCGATTGGAGGCTGTTTTAGCGCTGAAAAGTGGCTTATGTGAAAAATGAGCGTTTCAGAGCGAGAGCAGCCTGTTTTTGCACTAAGCTGCATTTCACTGAAAAAAGGTCTTTCAAACAGGTTTACTAGCCTGAACTTGTTGAATTTGGATCTTCTTCATGGCAAAGGAGTTTTTACCTGGAATTTAATTCATTAAGGCTGAAAAGTGGGTTATGTCAAAAATGAGCGTTTCAGAGCGATAGGAGGCTGTTTTAGCACTGTACAGTCGCCTAAGGCTGAAAAGTGTCTTATGTGAAAAATGAGCGTTTCAGAGCGAGAGCAGCCTGTTTTTGCACTAAGCTGCATTTCACTGAAAAAAGGTCTTTCAACCAGGTTTACTAGCCTGAACTGCATGAATTTGGATCTTCTTCATGACAAAGGAGTTTTTACCTGGAATTTCATTAATTAAGGCTGAAAAGTGGGTTATGTCAAAAATGAGCGTTTCAGAGCGATAGGAGGCTGTTTTAGCACTGTACAGTCGCCTAAGGCTGAAAAGTGGCTTATGTGAAAAATGAGCGTTTCAGAGCGAGAGGAGGCTGTTTTAGCACTGTACAGTCGCCTAAGGCTGAAAAGTGTCTTATGTGAAAAATGAGCGTTTCAGAGCGAGAGCAGCCTGTTTTTGCACTAAGCTGCATTTCACTGAAAAAAGGTCTTTCAACCAGGTTTACTAGCCTGAACTGCATGAATTTGGATCTTCTTCATGGCAAAGGAGTTTTTACCTGGAATTTCATTCATTAAAGGTGAAAAGTGGCTTATGTCAAAAATGAGCGTTTCAGAGCGATTGGAGGCTGTTTTAGCGCTGAAAAGTGGCTTATGTGAAAAATGAGCGTTTCAGAGCGAGAGCAGCCTGTTTTTGCACTAAGCTGCATTTCACTGAAAAAAGGTCTTTCAAACAGGTTTACTAGCCTGAACTAGTTGAATTTGGATCTTCTTCATGGCAAAGGAGTTTTTACCTGGAATTTCATTCATTAAAGGTGAAAAGTGGCTTATGTGAAAAATGAGCGTTTCAGAGCGAGAGCAGCCTGTTTTTGCACTAAGCTGCATTTCACTGAAAAAAGGTCTTTCAACCAGGTTTACTAGCCTGAACTGGATGAATTTGGATCTTCTTCATGGCAAAGGAGTTTTTACCTGGAATTTCATTCATTAAAGGTGAAAAGTGGCTTATGTCAAAAATGAGCGTTTCAGAGCGATTGGAGGCTGTTTTAGCGCTGAAAAGTGGCTTATGTGAAAAATGAGCGTTTCAGAGCGAGAGCAGCCTGTTTTTGCACTAAGCTGCATTTCTCTGAAAAAAGGTCTTTCAACCAGGTTTACTAGCCTGAACTGCATGAATTTGGATCTTCTTCATGGCAAAGGAGTTTTTACCTGGAATTTCATTCATTAAAGGTGAAAAGTGGCTTATGTCAAAAATGAGCGTTTCAGAGCGATTGGAGGCTGTTTTAGCGCTGAAAAGTGGCTTATGTGAAAAATGAGCGTTTCAGAGCGAGAGCAGCCTGTTTTTGCACTAAGCTGCAATTCACTGAAAAAAGGTCTTTCAAACAGGTTTACTAGCCTGAACTAGTTGAATTTGGATCTTCTTCATGGCAAAGGAGTTTTTACCTGGAATTTCATTCATTAAAGGTGAAAAGTGGCTTATGTCAAAAATGAGCGTTTCAGAGCGATTGGAGGCTGTTTTAGCACTGTACAGTCGCCTAAAGGCTGAAAAGTGGCTTATGTCAAAAATGAGCGTTTCAGAGCGATTGGAGGCTGTTTTAGCGCTGAAAAGTGGCTTATGTGAAAAATGAGCGTTTCAGAGCGAGAGCAGCCTGTTTTTGCACTAAGCTGCATTTCACTGAAAAAAGGTCTTTCAAACAGGTTTACTAGCCTGAACTTGTTGAATTTGGATCTTCTTCATGGCAAAGGAGTTTTTACCTGGAATTTCATTCATTAAGGCTGAAAAGTGGGTTATGTCAAAAATGAGCGTTTCAGAGCGATAGGAGGCTGTTTTAGCACTGTACAGTCGCCTAAGGCTGAAAAGTGGCTTATGTGAAAAATGAGCGTTTCAGAGCGAGAGGAGGCTGTTTTAGCACTGTACAGTCGCCTAAGGCTGAAAAGTGTCTTATGTGAAAAATGAGCGTTTCAGAGCGAGAGCAGCCTGTTTTTGCACTAAGCTGCATTTCACTGAAAAAAGGTCTTTCAACCAGGTTTACTAGCCTGAACTGCATGAATTTGGATCTTCTTCATGACAAAGGAGTTTTTACCTGGAATTTCATTAATTAAGGCTGAAAAGTGGGTTATGTCAAAAATGAGCGTTTCAGAGCGATAGGAGGCTGTTTTAGCACTGTACAGTCGCCTAAGGCTGAAAAGTGTCTTATGTGAAAAATGAGCGTTTCAGAGCGAGAGCAGCCTGTTTTTGCACTAAGCTGCATTTCACTGAAAAAAGGTCTTTCAACCAGGTTTACTAGCCTGAACTGCATGAATTTGGATCTTCTTCATGGCAAAGGAGTTTTTACCTGGAATTTCATTCATTAAAGGTGAAAAGTGGCTTATGTCAAAAATGAGCGTTTCAGAGCGATTGGAGGCTGTTTTAGCGCTGAAAAGTGGCTTATGTGAAAAATGAGCGTTTCAGAGCGAGAGCAGCCTGTTTTTGCACTAAGCTGCATTTCACTGAAAAAAGGTCTTTCAAACAGGTTTACTAGCCTGAACTAGTTGAATTTGGATCTTCTTCATGGCAAAGGAGTTTTTACCTGGAATTTCATTCATTAAAGGTGAAAAGTGGCTTATGTCAAAAATGAGCGTTTCAGAGCGATTGGAGGCTGTTTTAGCACTGTACAGTCGCCTAAAGGCTGAAAAGTGGCTTATGTCAAAAATGAGCGTTTCAGAGCGATTGGAGGCTGTTTTAGCGCTGAAAAGTGGCTTATGTGAAAAATGAGCGTTTCAGAGCGAGAGCAGCCTGTTTTTGCACTAAGCTGCATTTCACTGAAAAAAGGTCTTTCAAACAGGTTTACTAGCCTGAACTTGTTGAATTTGGATCTTCTTCATGGCAAAGGAGTTTTTACCTGGAATTTCATTCATTAAGGCTGAAAAGTGGGTTATGTCAAAAATGAGCGTTTCAGAGCGATAGGAGGCTGTTTTAGCACTGTACAGTCGCCTAAGGCTGAAAAGTGGCTTATGTGAAAAATGAGCGTTTCAGAGCGAGAGGAGGCTGTTTTAGCACTGTACAGTCGCCTAAGGCTGAAAAGTGTCTTATGTGAAAAATGAGCGTTTCAGAGCGAGAGCAGCCTGTTTTTGCACTAAGCTGCATTTCTCTGAAAAAAGGTCTTTCAACCAGGTTTACTAGCCTGAACTGCATGAATTTGGATCTTCTTCATGGCAAAGGAGTTTTTACCTGGAATTTCATTCATTAAAGGTGAAAAGTGGCTTATGTCAAAAATGAGCGTTTCAGAGCGATTGGAGGCTGTTTTAGCGCTGAAAAGTGGCTTATGTGAAAAATGAGCGTTTCAGAGCGAGAGCAGCCTGTTTTTGCACTAAGCTGCATTTCACTGAAAAAAGGTCTTTCAAACAGGTTTACTAGCCTGAACTTGTTGAATTTGGATCTTCTTCATGGCAAAGGAGTTTTTACCTGGAATTTCATTCATTAAGGCTGAAAAGTGGGTTATGTCAAAAATGAGCGTTTCAGAGCGATAGGAGGCTGTTTTAGCACTGTACAGTCGCCTAAGGCTGAAAAGTGGCTTATGTGAAAAATGAGCGTTTCAGAGCGAGAGGAGGCTGTTTTAGCACTGTACAGTCGCCTAAGGCTGAAAAGTGTCTTATGTGAAAAATGAGCGTTTCAGAGCGAGAGCAGCCTGTTTTTGCACTAAGCTGCATTTCACTGAAAAAAGGTCTTTCAACCAGGTTTACTAGCCTGAACTGCATGAATTTGGATCTTCTTCATGACAAAGGAGTTTTTACCTGGAATTTCATTAATTAAGGCTGAAAAGTGGGTTATGTCAAAAATGAGCGTTTCAGAGCGATAGGAGGCTGTTTTAGCACTGTACAGTCGCCTAAGGCTGAAAAGTGTCTTATGTGAAAAATGAGCGTTTCAGAGCGAGAGCAGCCTGTTTTTGCACTAAGCTGCATTTCACTGAAAAAAGGTCTTTCAACCAGGTTTACTAGCCTGAACTGCATGAATTTGGATCTTCTTCATGGCAAAGGAGTTTTTACCTGGAATTTCATTCATTAAAGGTGAAAAGTGGCTTATGTCAAAAATGAGCGTTTCAGAGCGATTGGAGGCTGTTTTAGCGCTGAAAAGTGGCTTATGTGAAAAATGAGCGTTTCAGAGCGAGAGCAGCCTGTTTTTGCACTAAGCTGCATTTCACTGAAAAAAGGTCTTTCAAACAGGTTTACTAGCCTGAACTAGTTGAATTTGGATCTTCTTCATGGCAAAGGAGTTTTTACCTGGAATTTCATTCATTAAAGGTGAAAAGTGGCTTATGTCAAAAATGAGCGTTTCAGAGCGATTGGAGGCTGTTTTAGCACTGTACAGTCGCCTAAAGGCTGAAAAGTGGCTTATGTCAAAAATGAGCGTTTCAGAGCGATTGGAGGCTGTTTTAGCGCTGAAAAGTGGCTTATGTGAAAAATGAGCGTTTCAGAGCGAGAGCAGCCTGTTTTTGCACTAAGCTGCATTTCACTGAAAAAAGGTCTTTCAAACAGGTTTACTAGCCTGAACTTGTTGAATTTGGATCTTCTTCATGGCAAAGGAGTTTTTACCTGGAATTTCATTCATTAAGGCTGAAAAGTGGGTTATGTCAAAAATGAGCGTTTCAGAGCGATAGGAGGCTGTTTTAGCACTGTACAGTCGCCTAAGGCTGAAAAGTGGCTTATGTGAAAAATGAGCGTTTCAGAGCGAGAGGAGGCTGTTTTAGCACTGTACAGTCGCCTAAGGCTGAAAAGTGTCTTATGTGAAAAATGAGCGTTTCAGAGCGAGAGCAGCCTGTTTTTGCACTAAGCTGCATTTCTCTGAAAAAAGGTCTTTCAACCAGGTTTACTAGCCTGAACTGCATGAATTTGGATCTTCTTCATGGCAAAGGAGTTTTTACCTGGAATTTCATTCATTAAAGGTGAAAAGTGGCTTATGTCAAAAATGAGCGTTTCAGAGCGATTGGAGGCTGTTTTAGCGCTGAAAAGTGGCTTATGTGAAAAATGAGCGTTTCAGAGCGAGAGCAGCCTGTTTTTGCACTAAGCTGCATTTCACTGAAAAAAGGTCTTTCAAACAGGTTTACTAGCCTGAACTAGTTGAATTTGGATCTTCTTCATGGCAAAGGAGTTTTTACCTGGAATTTCATTCATTAAAGGTGAAAAGTGGCTTATGTGAAAAATGAGCGTTTCAGAGCGAGAGCAGCCTGTTTTTGCACTAAGCTGCATTTCACTGAAAAAAGGTCTTTCAACCAGGTTTACTAGCCTGAACTGGATGAATTTGGATCTTCTTCATGGCAAAGGAGTTTTTACCTGGAATTTCATTCATTAAAGGTGAAAAGTGGCTTATGTCAAAAATGAGCGTTTCAGAGCGATTGGAGGCTGTTTTAGCGCTGAAAAGTGGCTTATGTGAAAAATGAGCGTTTCAGAGCGAGAGCAGCCTGTTTTTGCACTAAGCTGCATTTCTCTGAAAAAAGGTCTTTCAACCAGGTTTACTAGCCTGAACTGCATGAATTTGGATCTTCTTCATGGCAAAGGAGTTTTTACCTGGAATTTCATTCATTAAAGGTGAAAAGTGGCTTATGTCAAAAATGAGCGTTTCAGAGCGATTGGAGGCTGTTTTAGCGCTGAAAAGTGGCTTATGTGAAAAATGAGCGTTTCAGAGCGAGAGCAGCCTGTTTTTGCACTAAGCTGCAATTCACTGAAAAAAGGTCTTTCAAACAGGTTTACTAGCCTGAACTAGTTGAATTTGGATCTTCTTCATGGCAAAGGAGTTTTTACCTGGAATTTCATTCATTAAAGGTGAAAAGTGGCTTATGTGAAAAATGAGCGTTTCAGAGCGAGAGCAGCCTGTTTTTGCACTAAGCTGCATTTCACTGAAAAAAGGTCTTTCAACCAGGTTTACTAGCCTGAACTGGATGAATTTGGATCTTCTTCATGGCAAAGGAGTTTTTACCTGGAATTTCCTTCATTAAAGGTGAAAAGTGGGTTATGTCAAAAATGAGCGTTTCAGAGCGATTGGAGGCTGTTTTAGCGCTGAAAAGTGGCTTATGTGAAAAATGAGCGTTTCAGAGCGAGAGCAGCCTGTTTTTGCACTAAGCTGCATTTCACTGAAAAAAGGTCTTTCAAACAGGTTTACTAGCCTGAACTGGTTGAATTTGGATCTTCTTCATGGCAAAGGAGTTTTTACCTGGAATTTAATTCATTAAGGCTGAAAAGTGGGTTATGTCAAAAATGAGCGTTTCAGAGCGATAGGAGGCTGTTTTAGCACTGTACAGTCGCCTAAGGCTGAAAAGTGGCTTATGTGAAAAATGAGCGTTTCAGAGCGAGAGGAGGCTGTTTTAGCACTGTACAGTCGCCTAAGGCTGAAAAGTGTCTTATGTGAAAAATGAGCGTTTCAGAGCGAGAGCAGCCTGTTTTTGCACTAAGCTGCATTTCACTGAAAAAAGGTCTTTCAACCAGGTTTACTAGCCTGAACTGCATGAATTTGGATCTTCTTCATGACAAAGGAGTTTTTACCTGGAATTTCATTAATTAAGGCTGAAAAGTGGGTTATGTCAAAAATGAGCGTTTCAGAGCGATAGGAGGCTGTTTTAGCACTGTACAGTCGCCTAAGGCTGAAAAGTGGCTTATGTGAAAAATGAGCGTTTCAGAGCGAGAGGAGGCTGTTTTAGCACTGTACAGTCGCCTAAGGCTGAAAAGTGTCTTATGTGAAAAATGAGCGTTTCAGAGCGAGAGCAGCCTGTTTTTGCACTAAGCTGCATTTCACTGAAAA